>NC_047503.1:40852162-41152162 GCF_902827115.2 Pseudochaenichthys georgianus
AAACCTGTTATCTGAGTATCTAGAAAAGTAAAACAATTATTGCTCGGAAAACTCAACTACAGAGAAATCAAATGATATAATTTATTAAAAAGAATCACCTTCTTCATGTGACTTCAGCAACTATATTTAAGGACATTTGGGAGAGGTGGAAAACATATTTATGCGAAACAATTGATTGTTTTTCTTTTACTAGTATCGCAAATATATTTTCTTGTCATAGTTTCATTTAAAACATCTGAGCTGATAAACTGTTCTGTTATGTGTTATGTATATCCAAACAGAGTTGGATAGGAAAACACCTAAAAAGAAAACATACATTGGCGTGTGTTTATGTGTTTACGTGGTGAAAACTATTCCTCCAAGATAAAGTGTATCAATCGTTAAACTTTTTAAACTCAGTGAAATATTGACATCACTCACCGGCTCTCCTCTTTGACCTGGATGACCTGGAAGTCCGTCTTTCCCTGAAGGACCCTACACACACACACCACACACACACACACACACACACACACACACACACACACACACACACACACACACACACACACACACACACACACACACACACACACACACACACACACACACACACACACACACACACACACACACACACACACACACACACACACACACACACACACACACACACACACACACACACACACACACACACAATGTATTTGCTGTAGGCTATTTTTATTATATGTACAGCACTTTGGCTCGACCAAAAATCGTTTATAAATGTCCCATATAAATAAAACTTGATTTGAAACCGAGACAAAACACACACACACACGACAAGAACAAGGTGATGCCTTATTTGGAGCTCAGGATAAAAGCGGGCTTCCACCCTGCTTGCATGTTCTTCATTGAGCTGCCAAATGTTAAAATGTGACTGCTGAAACTGTCCCCTGAAGGCCTGTCGGTGATTCATGGCAGCACACTCAGCGGCTTCTCAGTCAGAACTCTTTTGTCAGAAAATGTACACCCCCTGAAGCTGTATGAAAAACTAGCTGCATGCAGAATGCACCTCAACAAAAAACCAGCTGCCATTCCTGCCATGATGTCAAAGAAGAAACTCGTAACAAATCTGATTCTAGCTTAGAGGTCACTCGCTGTTAGCCAAGGTTTGAGACCTTTTGGAAGATTGTGATTGCTCTGTCAAAGCTTGGAGGTGAATTTTCCTTGTTCTTGTTTTTCTTTCTGTGTCTAACATTAAAATGGCAGAATGTACTGGCTTTAGTTTTTAGTTTGAGCCCTATCTTAAAGGGACAGTTCCTTTGATCTTTAGTGTTATAAGAAATCTTGCTTAAATGAATAATTGTTTTTGGCTTAAAGCAGTAGTATATTTGGAAAAAGGCCAGCCTCTCTTCGGCCAATAGTTGCAGCTGAAACTAAAACAATGGAGATTGATAAATAGGAGGAACATTTGTTTTTTGATCTTGGCATATAACTACTTTAACTAAAAACGAAATGAAATGATTTATAAAGAAACCATGAAAATTATCTGGGAACAATTTTTTTTAACAACGGGAAAGAGGACTACCTACTGTATTTACTATCCTTACTGTAACTGTACAACATGTCAGTTCATTTGCCAGTATGCCAAGTGTATATTTACTAAGTGCCCTAAAAACAAAATATTGGGTTGAGAGGACACACACACATTTGCAATAAAGATTCTGATCAATGACCACATTTCAAATGATTTAGTTCTGTCACCACTCACGCTTGTGCCTTTCGGCCCTGTCTCTCCATTCCTTCCTTGCGGCCCTTGAGGTCCCTATACAACATAACCAGGCATTACAACAGGCAATCAATCAACTGATCACTCAATGAACCACATATATTAACAGCGTTTCTCTTACCCTTTCTCCACCAGATCCTGGGGGTCCATCATTTCCGGAGATGCCCTATAAAGATATGACGGATAAAAAGTGGTGAAGCACAGCTGAGAGTGTTTGCACCCATAAAGGATAACAGACAGGGTGTTATAATTGGCTGAGAGGAGAGTCAGCTGACCTTTTCTCCTGATTTCCCTGTTGGCCCCTTCGCCCCTCGGCCACCTCGCGCACCCTGAAGGAGAATAAAACATGAGAGACCAAACCCAAGAGAGGACTGAACTGTGACCGACCTGAGGCAGAAGATACGGTTCAATCAGATCTCCAGGTAGTCGTGACTCACTGACTTCCAGGCGAAGTGAGTAATTGATTCAGTAACATGAGAGAGGACTCAGAGATCTGCAACATTGTGACATGAGGGTAACGATGTTGAAAGGTAACATCGACAATACATTTGAGGAATATTGAAATGTATTTCGGAAAGTATAACATCTCTAATCGGTAGACCAATCACAACAGAGCCGGCCGGCTAACCAATCAGAGCAGACTGGGCTGATTTTCTTTGTCTATTCAATAACCGATCAGAAACACAAACAGTGTACAACATCATGTAACATTTTTCGGTCACTTCAGGGAAACCGCTAATGGCCTGTTCTTCCAGGAATCACATGCTGTTCTGTTCCTTTGAGTTTCCCTCTTTATAATGTTCCCTCGATATAATGGATATAAAGTGTAACAACCTCGTTGAGCCTCGCACTCATTTCCCAGCAGGCGTGTTCTGAGGTGATTTTGACTCCCTTTGCAAAGATGTATTATTTTCAAGACAACTTGTATGGCCGACTTAATGTGGGGCAGCATCGACAGAGTTAACAGAACACTCACATAGGGTTAAGTTATTCGCAAACATTTGCATAGTTAGACATCTAACAGAAGATCTGAAGATCCCACAACACATCAGAGACTGCACTGACCCCCCCACTTTCAAAACACTGACCAAAACACACCTCTTCAGACTGGCTTTTAATCTGTGAATTATGCTGTATTTCTGTTTTAATAACTTTTAAATGTTATTTTATCTTGTTCTAATAACTTTTAAATTCTATTTTATCATGTTTTATCACCACTGTAAAGCGTCTTTGAGCACCTGGAAAAGCGCTTTGAAATGCAATGTATTATTATTATTATCAATTAAAAGAAAATATATTCACGATTCTCGGAGGAGATTTTTGTCATTTTGTTTATTTAGATTATTAACTATTAACAGAGCACTTCTATACTAATAAAGCGCTGGCTTATCTAAAGCCAGTTGAGTAGCACTTGAAATGTTTTTGCTCTATGAAACCTGATGTACTTATATGATTCTGTTTTCTTCAAGGTTGTATTTTGTTGGTCGAACGCATTTATTGTAAGTCGCTTTGGATAAAAGCGTCAGCTAAATGTAATGTAATTTAATTTAAGTGTGTAGAGTCGGCATATTTTCACATCAAACTCAGTGAATTAGGGGTTTATTTTAATCAAACAAGAGTTGGTCAATGTCGGAACAGTGGGAAGACGAAACGAGACAGTTTTGTTGAAAAAGCCGACTTGCTGTTGCACAAGGCAATGGTGTAGTGATGTTAATCCATATCCTCCAATCCAATCATACCAATGGTAAATGTCTGTCTACTGCTGTACTGCATGGTACATTTGAGCACTGTGCCGTTTTCACCACGATGAAGTGAAATGACCATTCAAGTTCAGCATTGCTTCAAGGTGCAACACCACGTGGGTCTTTAGTACACAGTCAAAGCCTCATAGGGGCAGAAGTTGAATGCTAAATACATGTTTTAACAAGGTGTTTATATTTGAAGAGCCAGGCCAGTGTAAGTGCAACGTAGCTCACAATATGGGCAGGAAGAAGGTTTCAGCTTTTCAGAAAGATTAATGAAAGTGAGCCTCTACACGTGGAGTAGAAACGATATTGAAAGAGGTCAGCTAGGAAAAGGTGTCACCTCGCTTTTTTCAATGCATCCGACTCACCTGGTTTTAACATAACATTATTAACATTTTCTGAAGAGCTAGATCCGGCAGTGGCTCAGTCAGTAGGGACTGTGAGCCGTAGGGTCGCCGGTTCAAGACCCCGACCAGACCTAAATATGGAGTGTGAACTGCTACTTGGAGAGGTCCCAGTTCACCTCCTGCCCTGCCGTGGTGCCCTTGAGCAAGGCACCGAACAACCCCCTTCCCCCTTCACTCCCATTGCTCCCCGGGCGCTGTACAATAGCTGCCCACAGTACTAGACTCCTGGTACTAGGATTGGTTAAAAGCAGAGAATACCTCATCCCTCCCATTTCTATTCTTGACTTGTTTACAAGAGATGTATGTTTGCCTTGTGACTAATGACTAATGTTTAAGACTTTGCTATGTTTGGAGATTATCACTGCAATCGCTTTTTAATTTGGCCTTATTTTCCAAGTGTATTTAATGTGTGTTTTGCACACAGCACTTACGTTGGGACCCCTCTGGCCTGCGCCTCCCTGTTGTCCTGCGGGACCCTGTGTTACAGCACAGATGACAAGACATTAATGAAAGAAATTGTAATTTCCTGACAACGTATCATCCCGATTTTAAAGCCGCTACTTACTTTCTTGCCTTTCTCCCCTGCAGTTCCAATTGAACCAGGGAATCCATCAGAGCCCTGGAGAGGAAGGCACACACACGTATAGTTTGTTTGAGGATTACATTTACTACATTATTTCTGTTGCTTCTAAATAACAGGAAAAATCTGTTGGGAAAATACTGAATGTACTCTTCCAATATCAGAGTACTCATGATAACAAAGGCCCTACGTACAGTAGCTGTGTACATAACAGGATGTATGATCACCTAGAAGTGCGTCAGGACAGTTTTAACACGATGATTCAGCCTCTAGAGAGGTAGACATATGATCATTTCTGACGTGGGTCTTAGCTAATCTGAACTAAACATAGAATACCGCTTTGAACCGGTATTCCTCCATCTTGTGACTGTGTAACTCCCTGTCTTGTATATCAGCATGTGAAGGACACTAGATACCAAATGCTCTGTGTGTGATGACTACTTCCATTCTTGAGGGGATAATAAACACATGGATCCTGATATTGAAGCTCGAGTCGGTGACGAGTGATATTTTCCTAACACAATCATTTAGCATTCTTTTATTTATGTTGTATCTTACCTTCGGACCCAGTCGCCCTGGATATCCTGGAAGTCCAGGAACTCCCAGTTTACCCTAAAAAAGAAGATTCACAATGTGACTAATACCGTCCTGTACACTTTTTGTGAGGAGAAGGGAAGAGTTCATGATTTGGGGCTTTTGAGTAAAAGCATATGAGGCTTTCTCGAACAAAAGTCTGGAGGAAATGGTTTTTTAAAGAAACATTGAGATCAGCCGACTTTTTACTGCAAGTATGAATTCCTCTGTATTGGTTTATGTAAGAATGTACCCTGTTTTCCTAATAATACTTTATTTTCATATCTAAAGAAAAGAAAAAAATAGGCTGCATTTAACAGATTTGTGTTTCCTGAGGCTTGTAAGCGTCCTGGGACAATAACTAAATGAAAGAATGATGATGAGCCTCCCCGATGTTAACTGAATCAGCATCGAGCACAAATATGTATTTTATTCAGGTCATGTGACTAATACCTCGTCCTGTACACTTTTTTACGACACGTTTGGGAACTTCTCAAACAAACCAATGTGACGGTAAATGTTCTCTGTACCTTCTCGCCAGAGGTACCCGATTGTCCGAATTCTCCCAGAGGCCCCGTCGTTCCTTTGGGCCCCTCGGGTCCGTCTTCTCCTCGGCCTCCTAGGACTCCGTTGTCTCCAGTGTCCCCCTTTGTTCCATACTCCCCTTTGGATCCTGGGAAACCATCTTCCCCCTGCGGACAGAAGGAATCAGGACACAGAGACAGAGAGTCAGAGCTGGAAGTGAAAAATCAGCATGTATACTGCGGATGGTTTGCAGGGGAAATGTATTGGTCAATAAAACACCCTGCATGGACGCAGACTGCAACTCCTTTCTGTCTTCCTCACCTTTTCTCCTTTGCTTCCTTTTAGTCCTCGGTTCCCATCTGCTCCCTGTCAAACAGGACAGACGGAACAAACGGGAAGTCAACTCACACATGAAATGATGACGAGTGATCGATTAGCCAGCTGTTTGTAAAATCTTCACGAGGTGGCGAGCATATCAAAAATAATTATTCAACATTATATCTGACTTTTGGCAATGAAAATCATAAGATGTTTAATTCTAAGAGATCTTGTGGAAATTAGTTTTTCTAAAATAAAATACAGCCTCATATTAAGATGGACAAAAACACTATTGATTTGATTTAATCAAAAGGGTTACATCAGATTTCTTCAAACACTAAGAGACTATGAAATCCATTAGGCTATTTTAAAGCCAGATAATTGTCAAAGAGTCCGTTTTTTATTTTATTAAACAAAAGAAGAATATTTCACTTTTGCATTTCCTACCTTGACTCCTCGTTGTCCGGGGTAACCAATGGGTCCCTGCACTCCTAAAGGACCCTACAAAAGAACATGGAGTTAGATGAAATGATTGAATATAAGGGTACAACCAGCGGGAAACAGCTAGCTATTAATTTGTTAAGTAAATAAGAAAATCCTCCTCCCAGCTTCTCTTGAACTCACACCTTATATCTCTCTCGTTATCTGTAACTACAGCAGCACAACATGTTTCTGACAGACTTACCGGCAGTCCTTTTTCCCCTGGAGTCCCTTCTCTTCCGGGGTGACCCTGTTGACAAGAGGACATGTTAATATATGTCCTTGTGATTTTAGGGATAGGATTAAGGACAGGGGAATGCACTGTATCAATAAGAGTCCTCCTATGGCTCTAACATGAGTACAGACATGCGCCTCAGGAGCCTCCGGTCCAAGACCAGCAGGTTCAGGGTCAGCTTCTTCCCCAGGGCTGTTACCCTGCTGAACTCTGCCCGCTGATAGACTCAAGCCCATACCCACCACCCACCTGTTTATATATGTTACTGTCAATGCCGTTTACGCTGTATATATTCATCTGTTTATAGCCTATTTATAATTATTCTATTTATAACAATGCCATGTATAATTAATCTCATTATGTAGACTCCTGCACTGCTATTTTGCACTTCTGGTCAGATGCCTAAACTTACATTTCGTCACTAGTACATGTACTACGGAATGACAATAAAGTTGAATCTGAGTCTGAGTACTCACAGAGGGCCCGTCGTTTCCAGCTAAGCCCTGTGTCCCTTTCTTCCCTTGAGGTCCCTGTGAAGCAAAGAGCAGCCCGTCAATCAAGACTCCTTCTCCCTCAAGGGAAACAACTCTGAGGAAAAGTGTCTTACCTTCTCTCCTGGCAGCCCTACTAACCCCTGAGGACCAGGAAAACCCTGCAGGAGAGATGGAGCATTAGTCAATTCATACATTTACTGTCCTGCTGATATTCAACATTAAACGGCAGCGTTCAGTTATTATTATGCTCCTTATATCCGGAACAAAAGTTCAGAAACATGAACAACTACCATGTCTTTTAAATCAAAACTGAAGACAATTAAATAAACTGCACTGTAACTTGTTGTTATTGGATTTAAAACCTTATTCTTAGTCTTATTCTAGTTGAGCTTTTTTTCAATTTGGAAATGACTGTTTTCAGATGCAATAATATTTTATTGTATAATGTGTTTCTGTTGTCGCGTTGATTTGCCCTGATGTTGCAAAGTGCTGTACAAATAAACTGGCCTTGCCTTTACTTCAGACAGATCGGTGCATATCAGTATAAATGTAATAAAATAAGGACAATAACAACACAGAGATACAACAGTTCAGTTCATACTAGAGATGAAATGAATGAAAACACATTTAGACATTTGTTTTATGTTTCCAAACGTTAAAAAAAGTAAGCCATTATTATCATTTTTCTTTTGTATAATTAAATGACTCATAAATGTGTACACAAAATATTTCAACACAGCATGAAAGGTGAGAACATTTCTAATCAAAGACTGGACTTGGCACTCTGAATGCATCATTAATATCTCTGTGTTATTGTTGTTGTCTCTTCGTACCAGAATGCCAGGGTTGCCTTGCTGTCCGTTAGCTCCGACCTCTCCGGCGGCTCCCTGTTACAAACAGGAAATGATGTCACGGGAAGTCCTTTCTTATCAGAAATGTGTTGCTTCTACACTTAATATACTCACTATGTTTCCCTTTGAACCCTGACCCCCGTCAATCCCTCGAATGCCCTGTGAGGAGAGAAGGGAAGAGTTCGTGATTCTGGGCTTTTGAGTAAAAGCACTTTCTATTCCAAAATAATGTGGGACTGGAGGAAATTGTATGTTTTTTTTTAAAGAAGATTACGATCAGTCAACTATTTACCGCAAGTAAGAGTTCCTCTGTATTGGTTCATGTAAGAATGTACCCTGTTTTCTTGTTAAATTGTATTTTCATGTAAAAAAATAGGCTGCATTGAACAGATGTGTGTTTCCTGAGGCTTGTCACGTGAGCGTCCTCGGACAATAACTAAGTGAAAGTAAAAATGATGAGCCTCCCCGATGGTTTAAGCTACACCACCTCCTTGCTTAAGGCACTTAAAGCACAAATATGTATTTTATTCAAGTATAAAAACGCGTCCTGTGTATTGTCAGATGCAAGTGCTAACTCGTGTTTCTACAGATGCAAATCAGAAAGGATGTTGTGTTTGGAAGAGGGACTTTTTATCAGATGAGATAAGGATTATATAACACGATGTTAACAGATGGAAAACCACAGTGACATGATGATTACACATTATCCTGTGCTATCATCAAACCACAGTCAGATGTTATGTTGGTGGTGGGGAAAGCCCTGCAGGAGTAAACACAGAGGAGTCATAGCAGGATAATGATGGGGTTCTTGGGTCTTTTTATCTGTAAAGGGTAGAGATTAATTTGTGTGTGTGTGTGTGTGTGTGTGTGTGTGTGTGTGTGTGTGTGTGTGTGTGTGTGTGTGTGTGTGTGTGTGTGTGTGTGTGTGTGTGTGTGCAGAGGTGGGATGTGTGAATAAAAAGGAAATGTCTCACTCACAGGTTGACCTTGGGGACCAGCACGACCTCTGGGGCCGTTCAGACCTCTGGAGCCCTGGAAACAAATCACAGTTACACTTAAGTTAATATAAAGGTGTGTTATGGAGTGTGTGTGCCTTCAGACTTCGATGTTTGAGAGGACCTTTTTAAAAATGTGATCTTAACGCAGCGTCCACACGGCGGCGTGTGTTGAAGCTTGCCGGTGGGCGTGTCTGAAGATCGACCAACAACCAATCACCAATCCTGCCCCGGACACACAAGCACGCAGTTTGATTGGCTAGAGCTTGTACTGGCATATGATTTGATTGGCTGACGCTTCCGTCGAAGCTTCAAAAGTAGAACATTGCTCTACTTTTGAAGCGAGCAATGCGAGCAAAGCGACGCTCCCACAATGCAGTTCGGCAAAAAGTGACATCACCCCATTCAAAGTGAATGGGCAGAAGCGTTGAAGCTTCAACGCACGCCGCTGTGTGGACGGGCCGTAAGAGGAAGAACATAAGCTCTCAAGCACGGAGCATGGACATTAAGATGGACTTTTATTAATCCCTCGTGGGGAAATTGTTTCTCTGCATTTGACCCATCCTAGTGTTAGGAGCAGTGTGCTGCCATTTTGAACGGCGCCCGGGGAGCAGTGTGGGGAACGGTGCCTTGCTCAGGGACACCTCGGTAGCACTTGGTCTTGCCGGGACTTGAACTGGTGACCTTCCAGTTGCTATCGACTTCGCCACCACCGCCCCCACATCTACAGTATGTGCATTGGTGTGTGGCAGGGCTTAATTTAACAGAAATGTAATTGTGTTTTATTGTTTTTACTGTACGGACTTTGAGTGTAAACAATATTCTCATCAACTCAAGAAAGATATTTTTGTTTCTTATACATCAAACTATTCCTTCAATGTTTAGATATAGAAGAAGTTGAGGTTGTGCGTGTAGTTTTACATCTGATTTTAAATATAGTGCTATTTATCAATGTCAGTTGCAGAGTGTTTGAGCAGTGGCGAACCGTGGCCATCACAACTGGACCTTAGACACACGCACCCTCCCCCCCCCTCTGCGGCATTATAATGTCCGTCTTTTCACTGAATTGTCGTCTTGAAAAGGGTACTCACAACATCTCCATCTCCACCTGTTGCACTTGTCATTTCAACGTTAAAAACAATAAAACGGCATGAATTGCTTCGTCGCATTCATCTAGATCAGGGGTTCTCAAAGTGCGGCCCGCGGGCCAATGGCGGCCCTCGGAAATGTTTCTGGCGGCCCGCGATAGGTAATGTGACACGCTGAAATGCATGCGTTATATTTTAATCCTCCATGGTTCATATCTAGTAAGAATTAGAATGGAATTTAAGAATGGTAAAACTGCGCCCCCTGGGTTGTCATTCCTAAATTATGAATGACAGCTTGTGGAAAGTTTGCTACACTACTGGTTGCATGGTAACTAGGCATCTCGCGAGTTGCGGTTAAGCGGAAAATCTGTTGTAAGTTATCAGAATCAGAAACGGGAGTTAGCTAGCGATTTTAGCTAGTCACTGTCTGTAGATAACCCAACTTTGTGTCCTCTGCAAGTTCTTAATGTATACTGTATGTATAATTGGTTAGTACAATAAAGAAAGGATTTGTTTTGGAATTATTTTGTGTTCCGTTTTTTCTTGGGCAATCCAATATTGGGTACCTAAATTGGCCCTCACTCATCAAAACTTTGAGAACCCCTGATCTAGATCCTCTGCCTCGAGCCCGTTAACTAGCGGGCTTCTAGAGCACCCTAGAACCGAGGGAAACTCTGAAAGAATACGCCCATTGGCTACAAATCAATATCTGATTGGTTGATCAAACTGTCAGTCCACACATACGCTCTCATTCAGTGCAACGGCCAGGGCATTCGATCAAGGATGTCGAATACCTTGGTGAAGGATATTCTACCCAGAGACGCAGAACAAGATCTGATTGGTTGCTTTCTTTTCTAACACAAAACCACTGAAATGCGTAGTGCATGGTCCGAAGGACAAACAAATCAACGTAACACTGTAATATTACAGATCAACAACACAGATACCATTCTCATTTATTCATTTTATATACATTTTATTTATATAATTAAATACATTTTTTGTTTGTTTTATCTGAGTGTTCCAGGGTATTCTCTGAATACTTGAAGGCCCTGACGGTTCGCCACTGTGTTTGAGATATATATTGAATGTTGACTCAATTTAAATGGAACTAGATGGTACTTTGTTTGAGGTCCTCAAAGCGCCCAAGAAAGAGTGAAGGGCTCAAAAGCAATGTCCCTTTTCTGAATAAATAGCACTTCAAGTAAGAGGAAAAATACCTATTTTGTGTGGTGGTAAGAAATGCCTTGGATTGAGTAGGGTCTCCATATGCATAAATACACAGTGTGTGTGTGTGTGTGTGTGTGTGTGTGTGTGTGTGTGTGTGTGTGTGTGTGTGTGTGTGTGTGTGTGTGTGTGTGTGTGTGTGTGCGTGTGTGTGTGTGTGTGTGCGTGCGCGCGCGCGCGTGTGTGTGTGTGTGTGTGTGTGTGTGTGTGTGTGTGTGTGTGTGTGTGTGTGTGCATGTGTGCGTGCGTGCGTGTGTTTCTGGACTAATGGCACAATTCATTGTAGTGGATTTTAAATGAGCAATTTTATCATATACAGTACATTGTGTTTTTTTTTCATTTTGACTTACAGGATCTCCTGGTTGTCCTCTTGGCCCATGCGGCCCCTCGGAGCCCTGAGAGAAACACAACACTGAATACATGTTGTACTGACACAAACCTGCGTAAAGATGAATACACACACACACAACCTCTCACCTTTTCTCCAGACTCTCCAGAAGAACCTACAAGACCTGGCTTTCCCCTGTCCCCCTGAGAAAACACACACACACACACACACACACACACACACACACACACACACACACACACACACACACACACACACACACACACACACACACACACACACACACACACACACACACACACACACACACACACACGCACACACAGAAGTTGATATTATGTGTGTTATGCATTGTCTGCTGATCACTTATTCAGACAGGTAACCTACCTTATGTCCTTGGTTTCCGGGGAGACCTGGTAAGCCATCGAACCCTCTGTCCCCCTGAGAGAAGCAGACATGTTAGTTCATATTTAAAAGGACAGAGCGGTAAGTGAACAGCGTGACATAAGGTCTTCTTTACCTTTGATCCGGTCTCTCCGATCGCACCTCGACCGCCGTCTGTACCCGCTTGCCCCTGATGAACACACGTTAGACGAGGTAGAATCTTAGCTTAGAGAGTACAAAGAGATGCTGAGACTTTAAGATCACCACTCTGGAGAAGGACAATATATCTTTCTTATATTTATACACAGTATTATTGCAGATTGCCATGTTTAATGTCTGGGTCAGTAGCTGTACTTTTCTTTTTGCGGACCTTTAAAATCCTCCTTCATCCACATCTGGGATTTGAATTGTCTTTGGTGTATTTATATTTGTTATACTTTAATATCATTTGTATTTATGTATTGAATGCCTCTCAATCTGCTCTCCCTATAATGACTCCTTCATTTCACTGGTGGTGTATTATTTACTTGTTGTGAAGCACCCTGAGGCAAATGTGTGATTTCTCATGTTGGGCTACAACAATGAAAACAAATATGGATTGATATATTTATATATAAATGAATTTAAGAGATAGCTGCTCTGATCGTAAAACATCTTGTAAAATGATAGAATACTGAATTTTCTTTTCATCGCTTTTCCAAAACAATGCATTGATAAACTTCAATAATGAAAAACTCCGCTGCCAGTTTCTTTTGGGATGGATTTGTTTACAAAGCGTGAAGTGGTTTAGGGCCGTCTTAAATGATGAATTCTTTGTTGGTTCAAAATGTGGCAGTTTAGCTTTTATTTATACCCAACAATACAATGTATTCTCGACACAAGGATAACGAGAGAAAAGCAATTGAGAACTTATTGTATTCAGCATTGCCTTCAACTAGCTGTCACTTTTACTTTGTGTTATCTTATACATGTTACTTACGTATTCCTTCGTTGTGTTGCTTGTTTTTTTTGCACAGTATTTGTAAATCTGTCTGTTTAGTTTATTCACTTAGTTGTAAATCAATTTGAAAGGTGCTCTTTAAATGTTTAGTTGATTATCGTGATTATAATAAGAAGAAAAGACTCCATTCCCAGCCTCACCCTTTTCCCTGACCGTCCGTTCAGACCGGTGATACCTGGCAGTCCGTGAGGACCCTAGGGAGGAGGAAAGGGAAGACAGCGGGTGAGACGGATCTCAAATGAATTCAGGTGTGTCACAAGAGCAGTGAGGTGCTGAGTGTGTTGCTATGACAACAGGCTAACTCACCTTTGGCCCAGAATCTCCACTGGCACCCTTCAGCCCCGATCCACCTGGTCCACCCTAAAGAAGTGAAGAAAAAAAAAGGATCCATTGTCTGCAGAACGGGGTGTGTGTGTGTGTGTGTACGCGTAACCTGTACGAGTCTTCCTAATATTGTAATCCTCAGCTTCAGTCACTTTCATTTCCTGTAACTCAACATATATCCATTTGATTGGCCTTTTCCTTTGTTTCCAGCACTCCGTCTGCTTCGAGGGGTTTCTTAACTTACATTTTGGCTCTTATTTTAGGAAGTAACTTCAAAAGTATTTTGCAATCACCACCATTAATAAAGAAGGACTTCCGTCTAGCCACGGCAAAGAAGTGTTTAATTACATTACGTTATCTTTAAAAACGTGTAAATTGACTTGTCGTAGTAGTATGATTAAACGACATCCCTTTATTGAACATAATCATGTAAAAATAAATTCTGCTGTCTATTCTCAAACCAATCATCCATCCTTCACCAAGAGCTTCACATCATCTGATTCAGGAGAAAGTCTCTCGCGGACATAAATCACTAACCAGTGGTCCAGGTCTTCCCCTGAGGCCGAGCGGCCCTGGAGGACCCTTCATAGCCAGCTAGAAGAAGAGGAGGAAGTAAATGTCAGACACACGAACTGTAGTTCCACATCAGCTCTCGGTGTGTGCTTTCAAGACGTAACGGGAATATTTCAAACATTGTTGTACCTTGGTCTGCTGCAAAATGGCCTGAGCCTGAGCCTCCTGCGCAGATACCCCTGTACCCATCTTAGGATCTCCACCTGACTGAAACTACACACACACACACACACACACACACACACACACACACACACACACACACACACACACACACACACACACACACACACACACACACACACACCACACACACACACACACACACACACACACACACACACACACACACACACACACACACACACACACACACACACACACACACACACACACACACACACACACACACACACACACACACACACACACACTTTCAAGTCAAACTCAATACTCCACCTAGTGGCCGATATGTAGCATTGCTACATTGTTGCCTGTATGTGGTGCAGACAGTTCAAACTGAAGGAAACATTTGAATAACTTACAGCATGCATAACACTTTTATATAAGACAGAAAAAAGTCCCTGAACAATATCAAAAGTATGAAAATGATGTGAATTAAATATGAGCTTCAAAGAAACAAAATAATCCTAATGGAGGATCTTACTAGCTGTATGATTTGACACAATTGGACCAAACAAACATATCGAGCTGCACATTAAAGCAAACTATTTAAACATTTAATCGACACCTATATAGCATATTTGTTTCATATGGGTTCTGCGGAGTTGAGTGAGAGCCAGGTGATGTAACCATCTCGAGGCAGCACATTTCTCAGTAATGAGTCTGACGTGCAGACTGATTTGTCCCGAGGCTACGGTAAGGGTTAACAGGACCGAATATCTTTCATAGCTACATCAGCGCGGCGCTGCGAGGCCTCGTGAGCAGAGCAGCTTCTGCTGTTACCGGTATGAGCATGATGTTTCCTGGGGGACCGGGGATCCCATCGGCTCCGTTAAGGCCTGGCCGCCCTGAAGGGCCCTGAGAGGAGACAAAGGAGAGGGGAACGTCAAGGGGAACAGGACGAGGACTCACACACACACACACACACACACACACACACACACACACACACACACACACACACACACACACACACACACACACACACACACACACACACACACACACACACACACACACACACACACACACACACACACACACACACACACACACAGCGAACAGTCCTCACCAGCTCCCCAGCGTCTCCTCGAGGTCCCACTGATCCTGTGACTCCCAAGGGCCCGGTCACTCCCTGCACAGAGAGAAAAGAACATAAAAAGACAGCAGTTAGATTTAATTGAATATATTTATATATCTACCTCCTGGCATTAAAGTGTTAAATAAAAAAACTTTGCGCACTTGTATAATGTACATGATATCCTATGATTGTATTTTATTAGCAGTAGATTAGTCTTTTATACTGTTTTGTGTAAAATGTATACATTTTCTACTCGGTATATATTAACTGCTTATCTTTATTTCAATTTTATTTTTCACTCGGGTGCAATGACTTGGTAATCTGCTGCTGTTTTCCCACTTCGGGACCATTAAAGTCCATCGAATCTTATCTTAATTATTATATATTTAATAGCAATCTTCCACCTCTAAAGTCACTTGCAGTGGAATCTGTGCCCGACTCTCCCACATGCTACACGGGTGTTTTACCTGAGTACTTAGAAACATGTGTTCAAGCGGTTCTTGTGATGCAGGATTCACTAACCTCTGGTCCTGGAGGTCCGGGGGGTCCTGTGATCTGCGTCCCCTGAAGACATGTCAGTGTTGTTTGGTTAAGGTGTTAGATCCAGACAGAAGGAGGGAGATACTCATATATGAGAGGCTAACAGGACTGATTAGACAGTGGAATTTAAATGCATATGAAATGAATCCCCTCCTAGGAAATTGTCGTATACTTTATTATCCCAAAAGGGAAATTCTTCTAGAGCAAAAATAAGATTAGAACAAATAGACAACAAGACAGTACAGCGGTAGACCAAAGGTGCAGCGTGTATATGCCCTGAAATAAAAGACATCAATGAATAGGCAATATAAAAATGTCAATGTTTAATTCGCAAATAAAAAAACAGAAAAACCATTAATGCGAAACTCATAAAACAAGTAATAACATATCCTGATCGTTAAACTTTAACATTGTAAAATATTGTTATACAATATTAAGAGGGTCGTAAAGTGGAAAAACTCGTTATTATTGATGGTATGTATATCGTCATATCATTTTTCGGTCCGGCTGTACCCAAACCTCTTTCAAAAACTTAGAAGGTTTAAACTAATTTCTAGCAAAACTTTAGATTTTTTCTTTTATCTTAAATCAGGAAATATCTGGTCAGACCTGCACAGGATGTTGGGCCCAATGTCTCGCCCTGTGTGGTTCTGTTTGTGTGTTTTATGCCATTGTGTGTTTTTCTCACCGCTCCCAGAAAGCTTGGCTCTCCTTTCTCTCCTTTCTCCGGTAAATTCTGGCGAGAGGAGACGAATAAAGACGTATTAACAATAACGTCTCTACACAGGATGAAATGATGCGTCACTGCACAAACTCCAAGTGTGTGATAGTTGTAGTCGGTACCCGTGTGTTAAGAGAAATCTCCCGCTCCCTCTCGGCGTGTCCGTAGCGGTCGTCGTACTCGTCTTCGTACTCGTACTCGTTCACCTGTTCATATTCCGTTGTGTTGTCGTAGTCTTCGTACTCCACGATCTGTCCGGCGAAGCGTCCGCAGAGACAGATAAATGAGGGTCAGAAAAAGACAAGAGGAAATTATAGAGACTAGAAAAAGTTTGTGCTCAGAGCCTCACCTCGTACTCGGTGTCATTAGGACCCGCTGTCACCGTGGAAACAGAGCGGTCCTCATACAGGTCGCTGTAGTCAAACTCCTCAAACTCCTCCGCCACATGTTTCTTAGGTTTCCTCTCCACCTGAAGGCCATGGAAAATCAAAGCAGAGACGGTGCATAATGTACAGTAAGCATGTGTTAGGTGTTGTTTACATACATGCAAATAATATTGATATTTATTAATATAACTGATTAAAATGAAATGGCAGTGCTTGATAGAGTACTTTAATTAGCTTCGAATACTTTCCCCTGAAGAGCAGAGCCATAGTATTCATGTGTTTAGTATGTATTTACTCGTATGCAATGTCACTTCAGTTTATTTATTATTGATACTTTTTAATAGATTATTCTACCATGTATTTATTTAAATATTATAATGTTTTTTTTTATTCAGTTTTCTTTTTCGGTATGGAATAAATGTCATGTTAGGTTTAAAATAAGATAAATAAATACAAAATGATATTAATAATAATTAAAATAACAATAAATATGTTTATTATTTAAAAATCTTTATCTTTCCTTCAATAAAAACATATCAATATATAAAATTATATTTAACTTAAAGAAAATGTTTAAACTGAATATGTATGTATGAATGTAACTTATGTAAATGTGAGTTTGAGGACACAGAGGTTTCTTATTAAGATATCAGATTCATGAAGTAGTCCCATCAGGCTGAGTCACATTAAACATAACAACATGGCAAAGGCCGCACATGGTACGACTACAGCTCAGTCCTTTTTACTTTAGATTCTTCAGGATAGACTGTTTGAGCACTACAGCTTTATCAGAAGACACTAGGGCACATGTGTCAAACTCAAATGTCAAATCAGGCCCGTGGTGGATTTAATTTCGGCCCGCAGGATAATTTTAAATTACTATTAGATCTGGCCCCCCGGTATATTGCACGCACACCTTCACTCAATCCTGAGGGTCTCCTCAGCTCAGAGCCTGAGCCCAAACATTGATGACCTTGCACCCAAGACGAGATGCCAAGTATCTGCTTGAGCTAGCATCACAGAGCAGCACACTGAGTTCAATGGATGTTTCCTTCTGCACTTTGTTTCTTGAGACAACAGGGCATGTTTGGTTTTCTCTTTGAGGGGAATAGTTTTTTTGAAGCTGTTGTTGGCCTGAGGAAAAATGTAATCATAAGAAATGACTGCAGATAGAGCCATAAGAAATGAATGCAACTGATTATTTAATGTTTAATGTTGTTTTTATAGGCAATAATTTAAGCTTAGTTAGTTCCAGGTTTATTATGTGCAATAAGTTCATTTCAATACGTCTTGCAATAAACATTGAACCAGTCCGGCCCTCGACTAGTACCCATTTTTTCATTTTGGCCCAATGTGTATTGAGTTTGACCCCCCTGACCTCGAGTTTCTAAACTCCATGATTGCCGTTGTCAAGTTGCATTTCTGGTGGTGAAACAATAAAACCAGGAAATCCTGCAGTGTGTTGAGCTGTAAGCCGGAAGAGGATTTAAAAACGTTCCCAGGAGTGTGGAGCACTGGCACAAAGACCCTGGCCAAGTCTACTGGCCCACAAAGCCATGTATGAATAGCAAACGACAAAGAGAGAAATAAACAGAGGGTGAGAGCTCGTTGGAGGCTAGTAGCTTTTTAGGATTTGTAACTTTATTTTAAATAGAAGTAACATATTTGTGTGTAAAGAGAAGGAAACACACTGCTTCAATTGTATTACATCATCTGTCAATCAATAAACAATTTCATATTCTGTATATATTGAAGATCTTTTCTCAGAGCATAATACTTAATCGTGCTCTTATAATAAAAAGAAAATGAGTGTCTTGAAATGTATTCAAGTCACAGACATATGGTGTGTGTTTGATGTTGTTACAATCTGCACATTCAAATATAAACAGTATAATGATAGCCTATATGGAGTTAAGCTGAATATCTGACCACTGTAGCTAGGCAACAAATGCTTCACAGCCTAAAGCAGGGGTGTCAAACTCAATTTCATCGCGGGCCACATCATTGTGGTTGCACTCAAAGGGCCGGTTGTAACTTTAAGACTATATAAATATACATATATAAATATTTATTATATATAAACGTATATATTATATTACATTATTGCCTCTGCATTGGATTATTATGGGAAAGGGTAATAACTTCATAATTAACTACATCTGAAAGCAGAAGTCTAGGGCAAATCATTGGAAGTCTCTTCAGTGAGAATGTCACAAAATGATAAAAAAAAAAAAAAAAGCCAAATTGAAATTTTGAACCAAAAAGTCAAATTCTGAACAAAATTAATATTTGAGATGCATTGTGGGACATGTAGTTTATTGGCAACGTGCTTCTGTAAATCGGCATGTAACCGTATAATAAACGTATTATATTCTTTCAGAGCTCTTGTCGGGCCACATGAAATGAAGTCGCGGCCCGGATTTGTCCCCCGGGCCTTGAGTTTGACACCCCTGGCCCAAAGTGATCTTTTAATTTATGTTCTAGTATTTTCTCGTGTGAATATATGACAAAAAAATTATGAAACCGTATGTCTTTTTGTCATTTCTGCCTTCTGAACTGTCCATAAATACCTGTAATGAGTTCTCCTCTTAAAGATGAAACCTTGAGGGCTCCTTTGATTTCAAGGACAGCCAGGATTTACAACATGCAACACCTGAGATGCCTCACAGCGTCTGTTCCGTGTGAGGAATGGGCCGGGTAGAGTTGAAAGACTTTAGAGGGGTCGTGTTTCTCTTTGTGTGTCAGAGGGCTTACCTCCTCGGCCTCAGAGAGGATGCTGTTGTAGGGCAGCGCTGCGTCGCAGTCCGGGATGTAATCCTGACAGTAAGTCTCTGCTGCTCGGGGGTCATCGACTATCAGCAGCTGCTGGATGTCTCCCTGCGTCACGAAAACATAAAACAAACAAAAACTGAACAAATATGTGAATTCTATCATAAAAAACAAGCTCCCTTTTTTTATGTTTTAAAGCAAAAGCAGCAAATCTTCACATTGAAGACACTTGAACCGGAATACTTTTTCAATTCAAATAATTTAAGCAAAATTGCTGCCACTTAATCTTCTTTGAGCAGCTCTTAACATCCCGATAGCAATGAATATATTAAATGCTTTGACAATAAATACATAAAACATGTCATCTGTGGAAGCCGTGGCGCTGTAAAAAGCACGACCAATCATCTGAGCCGGCCCGGCTAAAGTAACTGGATGGCCTGCCTGCCTGTCAGCCTTCCATCTGTGCACAAACTTATCTCGTGCCCTCATTGGTCATTGGAGGAGGGGCTCTGTAAGGAAGTCTGAAGGAAGGGGCAGATTTCTTTCGGCTGTGTACTTTCAAATTCTAGGGCACTCGAGCCGGTTTCTCCATTCTTACCTACGCTACCTTTAAGTTACTTAAATATAATGGTGAATGGTTGCATATAAAAGATAATCATATTTTAAAAGTTTTTTGGAAAGTAATAAAGTAAAGTGGATACATCAGTAAAAGAAATGCAGTGGAACCAACAGCACAACACCAAAACGTGTAGAAGTACAATAAACTGAAAATACTCGGGTGCAGCAAAAGTACCTATAATTTGTACTTAGGTAAGCTTCCACTGTATACTTGTGCCAGATGTGCTCCAGTTTGTGACTCTTGCGACCTCAGATCCAGTGCCTGGATACGGTTCCAGGTTCCTGCCGTGCGGACTGAGGCTGGGAAAAGGAGTCTTTTTCATTATGGTCCTTGGTCTTGGAAGGACCTTCAATCACGCCTCAAACTGAGGGCACTTGTCTCAATAGCCTGTTTTAAATTGAAGTTGTCCGAGGTCCTTACCACCATCTTGCAGTAATAAGTAGCACCTTTCTTACTGTCCCAAATGTGCAAAATGTAGTGACTGCTTTTCGTCTTTAAGTTTACTTAGTTGTGTTCTCTGTATTTGATATGTCTATGTTATGTGTAAGAATGTGTGACGTTGCTGCCTTCGTGGCCAGGTCAGCATTGCAAATGAGATTTTGTCTCAATGTTTTCATCTGGTTAAATAAAGGTTAAACTTTTTTTTTTTTTTAAAGTAGTCGAGTATATTAACTAAGTTACTTCCACTACTGCATAGGAAACGTCATTTGTTAAAGTGCATCCTTTTTAGTGAAAAACAAACAAACAAAAATAACGTAAACATGAATCATATGTAATTATAAGTCCCTATGCAAACAAAAAGGGATACATTTGACTTTTCTACCTTGATAACGAGCCAGAAAGCTTTGTCAAGTAAATCTTGTGAGGATATATTTATATAATTTTTTTTATTAAGGGCAACATTCACCAAGCTTAACTTATTGTGATTGTATTTTGAACACGATCCACCATTTAATCCTTAATAGTGAAAGCATATCAGGAATGCAGAATATGTAACAGCTCTTCAATGACCATTAATTCATTGCTGACATGTCAAAAACATCTGTCTGCCGGGTCTTTATCTCCGACTGTATGTGTTCATTCGGTCGGATCAAAGCGACTTCACGGGCCGCTTTTATCATCGCTCTGCGGTTAATCGTCTCCAGAGCTGCAGCCTCAAGTGGAGCCATAACAGAGAGACAGCAAGGTCTTTCAAATCCACACACATGTCAGGGAGTCCAGGCCAAACACGAGCTGAAGGTTTGTTCAGTTAAACAGATGGACCACCTGACGCTGCACTCAAAACACAGGCCGAGGTTCACACTTGGGTTCTGAGCAAATGACCTCACACTGCTGAGGACACAATAAAAACAACGCTCATAAAAGTCAGATAAGGTTTAACACAGCTACAGACTTGGAGAGCCTTTTCCAGAGTGCATTGTGAATAATGTGCTGCATGTTGTGAGCAGGACTGCAGGATGAAGGACATTACATTACATCTCATTAAGACGTACAATAAGTGCATTCAACCAAGAAGAAACAAACTCAAAAGCAAGAAACCTGAAGGTACCTGATGAACCAGGAGCAACACACATAGTGTAGGGCGTCTACAAGACAAAGTATCTGCCATATATTTGACCTCTGCATACATGTACTCAATAATCAGCAGCATTATAAAGTCATGATTTGTAGCAGAGGTAAAGATGCAGTACATCCTCACCGCCACTGGGGGGCAGTAAAGGAGACAAGCCGTATTCATTTGATGGACAAATTAAACAAGCCGCTACAAGCAGAGACGCTTCCTTACCAAACAAAGAGCTTAAGGTGTGTTATCGTTCTTTGTATCTGCTGCCAAGTCTTTTTGTCAGTTTTTCCTAAAGTTTCCTAGAGTTTCCACCAAACAATGAAGACAGTATCACCGCCATTGTTTGCCCTCTATGTCTTCTTACATAAAACACATATCCATATGCACACACCTCGAATACTTCCTCGTCCAGCAGGCGTGTGCCGAACACAGTAACCCCCTCGGTGCTGACGTGGGAGTGGTGACCTCTGAGCAGCTCCAGGGTGTCGAGTCTGACGCAGTCCAGGTACAGAGTCACTGACTCGCCCTCCACACTGTAGGCCACTCGGTGCCACCTGGAGAAGGAATTCAACTTATTTTCCATCTTTTTTAGCAGAGACTAAGATTCAAGGCTTTTATTGTCATGTGCACGAAGCTACAGTGTAGATGTAACAACAGTGTACACAATACAACAGATCAAATAGTTAAAGTAGTGAATACAAATAAAATAGAATAGTGCAAGGAGAGTCTATATGCAAGTAATTGGAATATGATATATTAGATCATATTTACAAGTTGCAAAACAGTTGAATGTTATGGATGTTCTTTCAAAAGTACAGGTGTTGAATAGTCTGATGGCACACACACACACACACACACACACACACACACACACACACACACACACACACACACACACACACACACACACACACACACACACACACACACACACACACACACACACACACACACACACACACGACTATAACACCCCTTGTTGTTAAATACCAACCACCTATGTGCAATATGTGTAATATGTGCAATATATATATATGCCGTTAATAACTGTGCAATATATACCTGGCTGCTAAATCCTCAGAACTGTTACATATATTATACACATATGTATGTATATATGTATGTATGTGCAGGGGCGCGTAAGGGGGTGAAAAGTTAGGACGATTCTAAGGGCCCGTGACTGACAGGGGCCCAAACTATTTTAGAACATTAAGAAAAAAACGTTTAAGTAACCAATGTAATTATCTTTTCATGGCGCCCAAAATCCCTGGCGGCGCCCCTGTGTCTGTGTGTGTGCTTGTATTTATGTATATACATATATATGTGTGTGTGTTTAAGTAGATACACGTGTACATGTGTAAATATTGTCATTTCAAACAACCCCTGTGTATTCTTTCGTTTATATTTTATTTTACTAATTTTGTTCGGTATTTAATTTGTCATTCGGGTCTCTAAACATATATGATTTGCAAAACTGCATTTTTAATATAATCCCAAATAAATAAAGAATTACAAAAAAAAGAACTGTTACAGAATGTGTATTTCTTAATTGTGTAACTTTTTTTATTATAATTTGTTTATCTTTAATACTTTTGCATGCTTAGGTAACATTAAGCTGTCTTTGGCTCTTTTCTGCTGTTACAATGTAAATGTCCCCTCTCTGGGCAGAGACAGAACCGTGTGTTGCCGGGGTGACGGGGGTCTTTTGTAATCCTGTCTTGTGTTTGAAGTTGAAGTCAAAACCCGAAGGCTAAAAGTGTGTGAATGGATGCATGCGTGTGTAGTTACCCACTTGCCATCAGCCAGGTTGATCTTTCTGAAGGTGGGGTAGAGCTCTGGGGGGGGCTGACCCTCATGGCTCTCGTACAGGAAGACGGGAGAACGGCCGATCTCCAAACCCAGCTGCTGTGTGCCCTGAGAGACCAAAAGAACGACGCTGTTTTTATGCAAAATTAAAAGAATGCTTTCAACAACTTCCAGCTACTGTCCTTAGCTTCTTCATATTTGGAATATACTTGATATCTCATTGTAAAAGAGATATTGCATTGACATAATATATTCAAATAAAATGTAATATTGTGTTTTAATTGTGAGTTTTTTCTGTGAAAGTAAATGGTAAATGGTGAATGGACTGCATTTATATGGCACTTTTGGAGTCTTTGCAAACCCTGAAAGCACTTTTACTTTTGCAAGTCAGCATTTACCCATTCACAAACATTCATACAGAGGCAGCCACACGAGAGGTTCATCCCAGTGTCCCTCCTCGACTCCTCGATCACTTGAGCCGGAAATCGATCAACACAAGCCACGATGAAGGACATCCCAATTGCTCTAGGAGAGAGGAGGGAGGAAGCTACCAGAGGAGACAGGGAGGAGCAAACACGAGTGCTAAGACTCGAGGAAGAGAGGCAAGTGAGGGAATGAACCTAAGGTGTCCCCTGTGCCGGGGAGACTCACATATTCACACACAACATTGCCCAAGGACACTTAAACATGCTGACGGCAGGGGTCAGGGATCAAACCGCCAACCCTCCAATTGGCGCCAAAACTCTCTAACTCCTCAGCAACATGCAACAAAGAATGAAATGCATCAACAGTTTGTGATGAACACATTGAAAACATGCCACGGTATCAAACATGATGTCGGCTTTAGGGAACGTTTGGCTTCAACGTCCTCATGGTGCGTACCTCCGAGTCGAACAGGGAGAGGAGAAAGACCTGAGAGCCTTTCACAGCTCTGACTGTTGTCATGACGGAGAAGTTCATCGGGAATGGAGAATCTGAAAGAGATGCACACGCAAACATTAGGCCACGTGCTCTCAGTGGTTAAATACATTCATAATAACCCAGGTATATTACCAGGGAAGAGTTGATTGGTGGGTGCGCTCAGTTGAATCCTGTCGATCTTATAGGAGAGGTCCGTCTCCCCTCCTCCCTGCCGGCTGGTGCAGAGCCCCGACTCCAGCGACACGCCCTCCATGTCGTCCGACAGCTCCAGCAACTTCAGGACATCAATGGGCTTTGCTGCGTAAAGAGACAGGGAACAGTAAGGATGAGAGGATAGGTGGTTTGGATCTGCTGCTTCTCAAGAGGGCGCTCACAAGGATATCAAATCAGATCAAATCAACATTTATTGTAGCCCCAAATCACAAGAAATGCCTCAAAGGGCTGAACAAAGCAAAGACAAAAACATGGAAATAGCATAGAAATGATAAAAACATTATACCTCAACATTAGTATTGCCATGTGATAAAAGCATGTGACTGAAGTGATGGTAATGATGAGAAACTAGGTGATGGGAAGACAGCAGGGCCGTGCGCAGACATTTGGAGGGGCTATTGCTCTAAACTGGAAAAAGGGCCCCTCCCCCCCCGAAAAAAGCATAAGAGCTTTAGAAAATTGTGACTTGTTTTTAATGTAAAAGAAACCTAACGATTATTACATCAACTAAATTGAACAGTAAATCACATCTACTTTCATTCGGTGACTTGATTTAAAAAATGACTGGGTTGTCCCTTATACCCTAACTGCCATGAGACAACTCAAAATCAAGTTTCCAAAATCCGACACTGAGGTGGTCTTAACGCACCGGCTGATGACAGCGCTGACAAAGTGTGTTTCCCGCAGCGAGACGCTTCTAATTGTGGGCTTATCATGTTGATTCGGCCACAACAGAAAAAGGAAAGCTCTCTCCAGAGGGGCAGGTCAGCCAAAAAGGCCAAACTGGCCGTTGCCCGGGCAACAATAGCCCGTACCTGTGCACGTCCCTGGAAGACAGATGCGAAGAGATGGGTTTTGAGTTTGCTTTTAAAGGAGTCAGCGGAAATAGCTTTGCGGATCTGAAATGGTAGACGACTCCAAAGGAGAGGTGCATCGATGGGTTACCCACGACATTCCAGGTTTAAGCAACTGAAGTAAAGAAGAAAAATGTATTGCCTTTGTCCCTCCAGAATAGCAAATAGTGACCTCCTCTGCTTCGATTGTTGAGAAACAGACAATAGACATGGTCGAACTTGAGCTGCACCAGCAAAGACATTCATATCTGCGCTTGGTAACGTGTATGACAACTAAACAATCCCACTTCATATTCTGACGGGGGGGTTTAGTTAACGATGTCTATCCCACACCAGCTTTATAGCCAACATCACCGCATCAGGACCCTTTGTTTGGAAGGAGAAACCCCGACAAACTCATCTTCAAACTTCAAACAAGAAATAAGATGCTGTAAAAGCCAATGAGTACAAATATGTTTCAGCGTCTTCTTTGAGATGGTGTTCAATTAAATACATTGGACAGAAATTGGGAGGGAGTTTCATAATTTTGGCCAAAAACAAAGCTTTTTCAAAATGAAGAAACTCCCTCTGGAGAGAACTTTGGCATTTTAGCGTTTGCAGACCATTTACATGCACTGAAACCTATTTAACACATGACAGGAAAGGCAACAAGCCAAACAGGGCCCGTTTAAAAGAATGTAGTTGCTACAGTTTAAAAAGGCAGTTGTTATTTGTAAATGAGGGGCCTTTTTAAAATATTCAGCCTTTGTTCAAGTTATTTATGTTGCATTTTATATTATTGCTAACTTAAAGCAGAAGTACTGTTGCTATGGTTACCTTTAGTTCAACACACTTTGCTCACTGATTTAAAACAGCAGTGCTATTGTTGACTGTAAAAGTGTTTCTGTTATACTTGTTTTAAAGATTCACCACTTCATGTTTTTTATTCAAACTAGTTTCAGACCCTTTTACCTAATCTGACTCAAACTCATCTCTCATTAACCTCTTTCCAACCAAGCTCTAATTAAAGCACTGTGCACTTCCTACCCGTCACCAAACAGCAGACTAAGTAACTGACAACTTCCCGTATGAGCGTGATGTTAGCTCTGAGACATGTGTGTGATTATGGCCGTATAATGAAGCGTTATCAGTCCGAGCATGTGCAGAAGCTTGGAGCGATCACATACTAACGCCTTTCTTGGCACGCAACAGTCTGCATCACACAACAAGACTAACACCAGAGGGCAATCAATTAATACATGTGTTTTAACGATGATTCGGCTTGAGATCACACACACACACACACACACACACACACACACACACACACACACACACACACACACACACACACACACACACACACACACACACACACACACACACACACATGTAACAAGCAATAAAGATGTGGCTGGAGTTGAATCGTGAGCAGAAATGCATATGCTGGCACACATTGTTCTGAAACGCTGTCGACACAATGGTCAGAGATCTGTGGGACGGACTAAGCAGAAAAAGATGGAATGTAAAAGACGAGACAGGGGATAAATGAGCAACATGTTGAAAGTGAAAAGGGAGAGAAGGCGGTAAAGAGGGAACAATAGAAGAAAGAAGAGATGGCAGGGGAGAGGAGGGCATGCCTCGACTGGTGCGGCTTCTTTTCACACGTATTTCTGGGGCTTACGTAAACCCTACATCTGCTTTCCACCTTTCAACACACACACACACACACACACACACACACACACACACACACCACACACACACACACACACACACACACACATGCACACACACACACACACACACACACACACACACACACACACACACACACACACACCACACACACACACACACACACACACACACACACACACACACACACACACACACACAAAGTTGGCATAACATCTGAGTCTGAGCGCCAGATGTATTTGTTGCACATTGTTTTTGTTTTGTTTGTCTGCTTGTACATTTGTTGGTCTGATGGCTGCCAGCTGGGAATTATATCTATTGTGTGCAGGGGCATCATCATGTTAACGGATACAGCTGCTTATTATTATTTTTTGTAATGTTTGTGGCTGAGAAAAGAGATCGTTTTGTGCTCTGATTGCTCACTGCAGTTCCAACACAAAACATACGCTGAGTGACCACGAAAATAGAAACACATGCACAGCATCAGGAGGATGCGTCCCCAGCTGACCCAGAAAGCGACGCAGCTTCTGGTCCAGGCTCTCGTCACCTCACGCCTAGACTACTGCAACTCCCTCCTGGCTGGTCTACCTGCACGTGCCATCCGACCTCTGCAGCTCACCCAGAATGCAGCGGCTCGTCTGGTCTTCAACCTTCCTAAATTCTCCCACACCACTCCGCTCCTCCGCTCCCTCCACTGGCTTCCGGTAACTGCTAGAATCCACTTCCAGACACTGGTACTTGCGTACCATGATGCGAATGGATCTGGCCCTTCCTACATCCAGGACATGGTTAAACCGTACACCCCGGCACGTGCACTCCGCTCTGCATCAGCCAAACGACTCGCTGCACCCTCGCTGCGAAGGGGACCCAAGTTCCCATCAGCAGAAAACACGTGGGTTTGCTATCCTGACTCCAAGATGGTGGAATGAGCTCCCACTGACATCAGGACAGCAGAAAACTTACACACCTTCCGGCGCAGACTGAAAACTCATCTCTTTCGACTCCACCTCGAGCGATAGAATTACTAACAAAGCACTTATATGCTAATAAAGGACTGGCTTATCTAAAGCCAGTTGAGTAGCACTTGAAATGTTTTTGCTCTATGAAGCCTGATGTACTTTATGATTCTATTTTCTTCAAGGTTGTATTTTGTTGGTCGAACGCACTTATTGTAAGTCGCTTTGGATAAAAGCGTCAGCTAAAAGCAATGTAATGCAATAGTTCTACAGTGTAAAAGGTTTTTGTTGAGATTAATAATGGAGCTGTTTTGGATTTGATTTATAAGTGCAGTTTGAAGCTACGTTTTGTGACAGTGATGTATTGTTCTACATGTTATTGAAAGGTCATCTCCATCACATGAATGGAGCAGAGACATTTTGAACCTTAAGATGTATTGAAATCCAATACAACCACAAATATGACTGCAAAGGGAAACGGCTAGGATCTGGTTTTGAGGTTATAATTTGTTTTTTTGCTGAACCATTTATTTCCTGAACAGACATCTATGAGGTATATTTTGACTGTTGACAAAAAGGTGAAATAGCTAACTATCAAACGAAGGTGCAGCACAACATAACATTTCTATAAAACGTTGACAGAAAGAAACAATATGAAATAACTGTGCAACTGTCGTGCTGCCTCTGGGCTTTTGTTTGTGAGCAAAATAGTTTGGACATTAAGGGCAGGAATGATTCTCTGTGGTTCTGCTGCTTTTATCCGGGTCTGATTAACTGATTATCTTTCTCGTTAAACTCTCAGCAAAATGACAAGCTGTCAAACTATTCCTTTAAAATCCTACCTCCATGTTATTCTCAATGTCAAACATCTAAAGCACATTTGTTGACTGACTACATGATTATATTCGAAGCATAATACAACAAAACGTTTATATATTTTCTCGTCAATTGTTAGAACGACAACCAGCCAACGTGCTTTACTCAAAGCTCATACACAGGTTCATGTGTAGCTGCTAGTGTTCAGACATGTTTGAGCCGCGCTTCGACTTAAGGTGACTCGTCCTGACACTCATTAGGTGTGTTTAAGAAGAGGGGTTTCAGTCGTACATACCAAGAACTGATCCGACATCTGAATGCAGCAGAGGACAAGACGAGACATGGGAACTCTAAAAGCACTTGAACACATCGGGTAAGGTTCCTCAATGCTGGTAAAGTACATGTAAGTATGTCCAAGGCATATACTGGAAGCAAAATAAAGCATCCACATTGTGAGTGGGCATCTGAACACACACACATATTGTAGTGGGCTGCACACACACAGGGGGGTTCTGATCTGTATCAGTCGCTTCAGTTATCCCGAGGCTTTAAACTCTAGTGAGAGGGGCACCGGGATCAACGTGCACACACACGCAGAGCATTTCAAGCGTAGGCCTCGAACACATGGCAGAGCAACAGCCGTGTGAACATGAAGATAGACAGATAGAAAGATGGATGTTTTTCGGTGAGTACAATGAGATGTAACGGACCGGGATTATCCTTGTAAGTGCCGACTTCCACCCTCACATTAAGGGCTTTGAGGGTGTTTACATTGCTACTCATGTGTAGAGTTTATTTTCATGTGAAGTTCCCGATTTGAGGCTCGAGTACCGCAGGACAAACACCGTTAGCAGGGAACCTATATGCCTTTGTCCCCTTATGATTGGGATGGATGTGAAGGGCTACAAACACCTTTCATCCGGCGTTCAAATCGACATTCTCCAATTAAACTAAACGTTGATCTTTAATAATATGTTTCATTTTATATCCAGTGTGCTAAAGCAGAGAAGCAACAAAAACAAATGTATCTTTACCAATATTTAGTTTAGTTTATTTATTTTTTTCGAGCGTGTAAAACCAACGAAAATACAAATGAAACAAAAGATGATACAGACATGATACAGTACTATACAAATGAATGCAATAACTAAACGAAATATTTAAATAATAATAATAATATTTGTTGACTGCACTCTAAAAAGGGGGTACATTTATCAGACTTTCCTTGGTTGAATCCTGAGACAGTTCCTTCATCTTAAGCCTGGTTACACCTGGCCTTAATATTAGTCTCGTGTGATCCGATCACATCTAGACAGCTCGAAGTGTGTCAGTTCACGCCTGCCAGGTGTATTCACAGCTGCCTCGAGTGACCATCTGATCTCACTTTTCTGGTCCGTTGGGGGGAAGCAATGTCTCTGTGCCTTGTCTTCCGCAAATTACAAGAAGGAATCTAAACAACAGAGACGTTGAGGACAAAGCCACATTACCGGATCTGAGAACTGTCTGGAGTTGAGAAATTGAGTAATGAAAGCAGACCGATGACCTATTTCCTGCTCTGTGTTAGTCGGGGAAGCATTAGCGCTGTGTTAAGGACCGTAAACTTGTGATGTTTTTGCCCACGAGGCATTTTAAAACAAAGTGTAAACAGGGTGCTGGATTTCACATTAGAAACCAGTGCATCAAATCTAAAACCTGTACTGCACACTTTGTCAGTGTTGGGTGTAACGCGGGGTTACAGTAATGTCTTACTTTTTGCTGTAACGAAGTAATGTAACGCATTACTAATGAATTGTGGGTAATGTAATACCCGTTACAACCCGAAATTAAATGGTGTTTTGTTTTTTAAGAATTCACTTAAATCGCGAGACATTCCGACCAGAGAAAAATGTTGCGGGTAGATTAGCAAGCCTGGTGTTTACCCTTCAGGCTGATCAAGTTCCCTCCGCTTCACGTCGGGTTCCCTGATCCGCCTGTCGGGTGTTCTTCTCCCCATAATGACGCCTCGCTGCACATTATCCCGCTTATTACACGGCCATATACAAAACAAAATACAGAGCCCATTCCGTGTCCTGTTAGTGTTTACTTCCTGTCTGCCTTCTCCTGGTGATTTACCTGACGTCCAGCGCTCCGTCTTTTAACCTCTTTTCCTTTCTCTTTCTTGATCCTCCTTAGCAACCTTCATTAGAGTCCTTGACAGCGGTCTGTATTAACAACGTGTCACATGTTAAGAATTTACAATCAGAATCGAGTATTCAACTAAGCCGTGTAATACAAGTTGTTAGAAGCCTTAAGGGCCTAAACAGTTGTTATGCTAAACCACATCGCCCTTCACTGGATGTATACTGAGCTGCACTAAACTACATTTAAAATACCTAGCCATTCTTTTGCGGTTATTTTGGTGAAACTCATTACATTTCAGAGACAGTAATATTGTAATGTAACTTATTACTTAAAAAAGACAGTAATAAGTACTGTATTACATTTTGGAAGTAACTTGCCCAACACTGCACTTGGTTGAACGTACTGGGTTCATTCCGATGTCAGGGATGTAACTGATCGCAGAAACACTGATTCCAGCGAGACATTGACAAAACAAATGTTTTTAATGTATGAATGGACGATGCAAGATTTAAACCAAACAGATGTGTTACTGGCCGACTAAAGAAGTGAAGCACTGAAGTGTAAAGTGGATTTAAACATACAGGTGGAGCAGAGAAGCAGACGCACACACACACACACACACACACACACACACACACACACACACACACACACACACACACACACACACACACACACACACACACACACACACACACACACACACACAACACACACAGAGACAACTTAACAGGCCCCATATTGGACTATGCATTTTCTGGAATCCAGATGTGTGTATGTGTGTTTACGTGTAAGAATGAAGAATGAGTAAGTGCTTTCTGGTGTATGTGTGTGTTTGTATTTAGTACATCATTAACTTAGTAACAAAGAAGAATGCAATAACACGCCATTTGCAGAAACAAGAACTTCCACACACACACACGCCGTGGTTCAGATCCCCCACAGAGGGTTTGCCTCAGGAGACTCTCATAACAGTCCTTCACCTCTTTCACTCTTTCTCCAGCTAACTCAAACGTCCCTCTCGAACATCTGACACCGCTCTCCTCTGAGACTAAACCAGGAGAAAGATTAAAAAATAAAAAAACAGGGAGATGAAAACCAGAGTGAAAAGGAGAAGTAGAAAGAGTGCAGAGTGAAGGGTCTGCCGGGGGAACCATATGTGTTCTTTCCTCATAGTTCAGATGGCTCGGATCAAAGAAACTCACTGGTCTCTTCTGCTGCCTGACACACACTCACACACCAGTCTGTGCATTACAATAAACACACACTTTAAACCCATCCTTAGAATCAGCGACAGCGCGACAGAATAATATGCCAGCTTACACACACACACGTGCTCCTTATCTCCTTCTAGGAATCTGAGGCATGTTTAAATCACACATCCTCGCAAGCAGCAGCCTCTCGTTTGTAATCTTCTCTCCTCTCCATCCAAATGACTTCACACACATTCATTCCAACAGCACTTCCTGTCACACACGGATCAAACACTGCATCAATATTTGTCAGACACAGGCCTCCGCACAGTCAGTTACACGTTGCTTTTCGTGGCCTTGCGCTCTATTGCTTTTGGGTGTTGCGTCATACAGTGAGTGGCTTTGATTCCTGCAGAACAAAGAGTGAGCCCATATTTAGAGACGCGAGGGAGATTGATAGCAAACAGACCTAAAGTGATACGAGAGTGATACAAATTATATTTAAGGCGTTCAAATTCTTCTGGCAATATTTTCTTTTAAATAAAGCTCTCAATAACTCGACTCGTCTATGTCTCATCGGAAGATTTTCTGAACAATGTGTGTACTGCCTGACAGGTTGAACATAACTATAAGTTCAAAGCCAAGCATGAATCAAATCCGCTTTACTTTATCCAATATGATGATTAATAGAGTTCAAGTCGAGTGTATTACATGCAGCAATGGTTTTCTGTGCAAAAGGCTTTAACTGACAGCATTAGGCAGAAGACAGAGAATCGTATCCTGCAAAGGCTAACGATAAAATACTACAAAATAAAGTCTGGCAATTCGGTAAAAAATATCTAACAATCACCATGACGACCAGTGAGCATTACAAGTGTGTCTTGTAGAAACAAGGAAACAATAACTAAATGATCAACTACAAACCCAGCCAACTCACATAACGAAGAAATTCAGTTACATAAATTACTTCCTCTGAACAACCGTGTGATTTAACAGCTTTGGTTCATCTTTAAAGGTCCCCTATTTTATACTGTTTTCATCAATATATTACAGGTCAGAGATATACAGAACATGTCTCTGATTGGCTTCAAACACCAAACAGATAATTGCAGCATTACCCATAATCCCCTCTGTTTTAGCCCTGTTTCCAAAGTGCTGATTCTCTGTCTGTTACTTCAGATGAAAACAAGGACCCACTCCCCACGCCCCTCTGAGAGACATTTGGTTACAAAGAACACAATGGAGCTCTAGGAGGAGATTCAGGTGATAAGTGTGGGGGGGGGGGGGGGGGGGGGGGGGCGGGGGTTACCTTGGTTGCTGATTGGCTAATGGTTACACAAGACAACAAAACGTTATGACATCATAAAGTGGCCAAATTCTGATCAGCTCATTTTCAGACAGGTTTTTATAGAAATGAGGAAGAGGGGACACATGTTGATGTAGAAGAGACATGAAGAAGAGGGGACACATGTTGATGTAGAAGAGACATGAAGAAGAGGGGACACATGTTGATGTAGAAGAGACATGAAGAAGAGGGGACACATGTTGATGTAGAAGAGACATGAAGAAGAGGGGACACATGTTGATGTAGAAGAGACATGAAGAAGAGGGGACACATGTTGATGTAGAAGAGACATGAAGAAGAGGGGACACATGTTGATGTAGAAGAGACATGAAGAAGAGGGGACACATGTTGATGTAGAAGAGACGTGAAGAAGAGGGGACACATGTTGATGTAGAAGAGACATGAAGAAGAGGAGACACATGTTGATGTAGAAGAGACATGCGGAAGAGGGGACACATGTTGATGTAGAAGAGACATGAAGAAGAGGAGACACATGTTGATGTAGAAGAGACATGCGGAAGAGGGGACACATGTTGATGTAGAAGAGACATGAAGAAGAGGGGACACATGTTGATGTAGAAGAGACGTGAAGAAGAGGGGACACATGTTGATGTAGAAGAGACATGAAGAAGAGGAGACACATGTTGATGTAGAAGAGACATGCGGAAGAGGGGACACATGTTGATGTAGAAGAGACATGAAGAAGAGGATTTTGCATAATAGGTGACCTTTAAGTCAGTTCAATCCCATATTTGTACAAACTGTGTTAAACGTGGCTCTCAACACTCTATTCTCACTTCTGCATCTTGTTTTTCTTTAAACAAAGTGCGATGGCTTTATGATTGAACTGAGAAAGGCTGAACAAAGACTGTATTTGCTGTAAACTAGGACAAACCTGACTTCAATTATGGTAGGGGACGATGGTAAATGGCTCTACTGCCAAGAATGTTGAGTCATTTTTCTAGTCATTGTTCTATTATTAGTATGGGCATGGTCTACACATGCTCTGTATGAAACATAGTCATAAGATAACTTCTATAATGATTTGGAGCTATTTAAATAAACACTGACTCGATTTGAAACAAGACTGAGCTATGCTAGTAGCTCTGTATGGGCGCACAGTGGTGAGTGGAGCTAAACGTCAGCATGCTAACATGCATTCTGATGTTCAGATGAGATCAGACATGGTTAGTTTACTTTGTTCACCATCTCAGTTTACTCTCTCTTCGACTCAAAGCAGAGCTGAGGCTGATGGGAGCCTTAGTGTGGCTGGTATTTGGTCATAAACCAAGTACCGTACTTTTCGGACTATAACGGCCCGTCTACACTACAGCGTCGACAGCGTCGAAAGCTCCAAGCTGCTCCAATCTGCCCATTCACTTTCAATGGGGTGACGTCACGTAGCCGCGCTTTTTCGCCGAACTGAATTGTGGGTAGCAGAGCGAGGCGTCTCAGGCGTCCCAGGCGACCAGAAGTTGAACATTGTTCAACTTCTGGTCGCCTGGACGCCGGAGTAGCCAGCGCCAGCCAATCAAATCCCGTTTCCCAAAATCTGACAGCTGAAGCCGTAGCCAATCAAACCGCGTCTAAGCTGGGAGAGATATCCCGCCGTTCATTTCTATATTTCAAAAAAAGATGGAGGAGAAACTAACTATCGCCGTAGCGAATCACCCGGTTCTTTATGACCAGACCCTCCTCACCTCCCGGGATACAAACCGGAGGAACCAGGCATGGAGGGAGGTGGCAGAGACAGTGGGGGAAACTGGTAGGTTTTCGCCTGTTTGGGGAGTTTATATATATATTGCTCGCATAAAATCCCCGGGGGTTTTTGCTTTGTATGTCGGGGGCGGGAGATTCATGTGATTGGTTGTTGGTCGTGTTGCTTGAATAAAATCCCCAAGCTCCAGACACGCCCAGCTCCAAGCTATTTTTGGAGCTGTAGTGTGGACGCTCCGTAACCCGCGACTTTGTCCCCCATTTTGTTTGTACAGCTAACGGCCACTAGGGGACCTCCTAAATCTATGGATTTTACAGGTAAAATTAACCACTTTTAACTCTATGGGCTCTATGACCGGTCCGCGCCCGCCACCTTTAAGCGGCGGGCTCCAGCAGGAAAAGCTGGAGGCCGGAAAAGAGTGAGACAGGTAGCGCCCCAAAGTAAAAGTGGAACCGAGAGACAGAACGAGAGCAAGACAGACGGACAATTTAGCTGCTGCTGCTTATATGCAGGTGCGCTTTATAGTCCGAAAAGTACGGTAAAGTACTTTGAAATTGGACAAGAAGTTGTTCTGGTGTTTAACACAGATCCGCGTTTTCCAGTCCAGAGAATTGATGCTGAATGTAGTAAAGACTTCAAAGAGGGTCTATTATAAAGATGCTCCGACATTACGTTCATGCTAAAGAGGATTTCCCATCCTTGCAACTTAAATTTGCACAGGAATACAAAATCATTGTAGCCATAGAAACAATAATGACGAAGCATTCAATTGAACCAATGTTCACACACGTTTAGCGCTCAAATCTGTGAAGTGACAAACGCTGCTGTAACTGTCCGTAAAACCTAAGTTGAACAACTCTTCAAAAACTGCCATTTACAAAGACCACTTTCATGAATCGCTGTACAAAACGTTTCTTTGAGCTCCTTCTGTTGTTTCATAATCTCACGGGAAGACAATCCCTTTCTGCTACAGCGAAACCTGTCAAACATGAGACAGCTGGCAGACTCTCACATTGTACACACTTATTATGTAATAATAGAGTAAAAAAACTATTAATAAATCCATAATTTACATTGAGTTAAAGGTTTTCATGTCTTAGTGTTATCTTAATATCTCTTATCCGAATCACCATTCCTGTTCGGCCCTCATTGCCCTTGTAGTTATTTCAACACATCTTGGAAAGGATTCAAAAGGAACTTGAGACGGCTTTGTATTAGCCGTAGCTATGTGACGGCATGGAAAATAGCAAAAGGACCAATTCCAACTTCACAAACATATAACCACTTTGTTTCACTAATCCTTGTCTTAAAGGGAGCGAGGACTACACACTTGTACAGCACCACCTCAAGGACCAGTTACATTCCTGTGAGTTGTGCATTCATTGGATTTGTTCATAAATGCAGAAACTACTTTGTTAGAGTGTAAAATGTGCAAATGCTATATGTTTGTCATGGCGCCTGTATGTAAACACAAAGACCTCTCTACACATTATGCCCTTCGGGTTAAAATCGTTGCCGGCAGGTGAACAGAGGTGAGACAACCGTGAAATTATAATGAAGAGAAAGTATGGCAGAAAAGAGTGAATGACCTTATTAGGAGAAAAGTGCTAAAATGTTTAAACAAAAGCTGAAAATCATACTTTAACTGTTTTAGCATGTTCCTATGTTCACAAGTTGAATTCACATCCACTTCACAACACTTATCACCAAGCAACTTAAGTACAACTTAAGCGCACGTGGAGGTCATATGTGATGTCAGATATTCAAAAAACCAAAAATATTTTACAAATATCAAACATTTTTGACCTGATTACCAATGAAGCATGATTACAGGTTTAGGTATTACCAAATATAGTTCAAGTTGTCTTGGAGAGAACCTCAATGTATTTACACAATCCAAGGTAATCAACCCTACAATTGTTGAAACACATCAGTCTGGGCCAAAGTGGACGTAACGTTGCAACAAATAAAATAAAAAAGATGATTTTAATTGAATTACTTCTGTTTGGCCTCTGGCCACATCCCATTCAGTGAAGTCCCAGCAGGTGTTTCCCTTCGTCTGTTGAATCAAACCTGCTGTAATATCAGCGATGGGCGGTTTGGCCAGAAGGGCACCATTTAAAACATGTTCATCCTTAAGGAAGGATACTAGGGTTCAGATTGAACGCTTAGTTGGTGATGCCAAACAATAAAATATATATCCAACACGAGCTGGAAAGGAGTGGCAGGCCTTTCCTGCAGAGTAACATGTGTCTATGGCTGAGAGCCGGAATCTTAAACTGAGGCTCTGGTTGAAATGTGTTTGAAGTACGGTCAAGTATTAAGACGCAGCCCTTCTGAGAACTGGATACATTGTTTGAAATTGTTAAGAAAAAGTGTCTCAATGCTTTCTTTCTTAACTCCTCAAGAACTGGATACAGCGTTGGAGGCGGGACTCCCATTCATTTCTATGAAAGTTGCTCAGTGGTGCATGAAGACAAAATTAGCTGACTCGAGAGCATAAATTCGGCTTTAGAGCATTTGACAACTTTAAGACCATAATGATTTAAATAAGGGCTATAAAAGTGTTCGTGCTGGGTAGTTTATTTAGCACAGATGTCCCTTTCCCAATGTAGTTTTTTGGGCCCAATGACGTAATGGACTTGACAGAAGTTGTAGTATCAAGGTTTGGTCCTTACTCAAATGTGTTTCAACGTCTGGCACACTTTCTGGGGGCTTGCATAGTATGCCATGCCTAACTAAAGGAAAGGAGATAATGCCATCCCATAGTTCCTTGGGGAAGAAAGATTTAAAGTGACGCGACTGCTGTCACTAAATGACTATTACTATATACTGAAAGTACACTATGAATAAAGTAAAACATCCTTCTTAGAAGGTGCCATTCAGTCTCGAACAGGAATGGAATAAGTATACATTACTATGGTGTCACTCCAGCCAATATGTGGTTAATGGTTAATATTCTGCTAACTTCACTTTCTGCATTGACACATTATGCAAGACACGAATGTTGCATGACACAAAGATATGTTTACTCTGCACCGGGCATCTGTTTCACCTTTCAACTGGAGTTTTGGAGGCAAATAGTTCTGGATGCGGCAGGATGACTTCAAACTAAACACATTTGGAATTAGTCACATAACACTGCCAAGCAGATGATTTTACTGAATACCTCGAAAGCAATAAATAGCGAAGGACAGGCTCATAGATACCTGAACACACAAGAGCCTGGAACACCTGAGGCAACACTTGACACAAATTGACCGTACCTTGACCACATTGCTCAGATAATTGTGATCGTAATTTAGACCCTACCTGTTGACAGCCAGGTGTATGTCAGCATTTGACAGTAAGCAGAAAAATGGATTGACTTGTAACTGCAGACAGTTAAATGACGGGTGTTTTGAAGACTATGTCCAGTAGTTGAGGAGGAATGTAAAAGCAAAAAGGAATTACATGTTATACTGTGTGTTCGTATGTGGGTTTGTTTTTCTCCCTATGTGGGTTTGTTTTTCTCCCTGTGTGTGTGTGTGTGTGTGTGTGTGTGTGTGTGTGTGTGTGTGTGTGTGTGTGTGTGTGTGTGTGTGTGTGTGTGTGTGTGTGTGTGTGTGTATCTGTGTTTCTCTTTACTAATAACTTTACAAGGATGAGTTCTCCGTCCTCCAGGTGCGAGATGCTACAGGGTTCACACCCTAACCTAGTTTGACCTCTGATGACCCAGAAGGTCCAGAGACATTAGTCACTTCGCTAATGACCTTCACAGACAGAGTGAGGTTTGATAGTAATACTGCAAAAAGAACATTGTCTTTACTTAGTTCTCACTATTTTAAATATGTGTATTAATACACCTTAATACACCATTGAGACTTTACCAAATAAACTATAATTAAGTTTCCTGCAGGCACTTTTTTAAATCTTCGATACGAAGCCAGATTGAAATAAATTCTTTAAAGGCTTTCAGGGACATAACATCAATACTTTTCAGATTTCTCTCTCAGTTTCTTCGCCGACAGCACGTGGAGGCAGCATGGTGGAGTCTTTGCCAAATCACCTGCTTGCTTTCACAGTGGATCGATGATGTAATCCTACATAAAACAGATGGATGCTGACTTGCAAAAACGTAGACATTAAGTGAGGAAAACAACAGATGTAATGAAGTTCAGATGAAGAATGTTTTTTAATGAGCATTTTCTTTTTGCTGAGTGCCGGTTGATAACTGTACATTTTATGGACAACCTAATCTCAAGGTCCCTTAAGAAGCTGATCTGGACCTTACTAAAACACACAATGATAAACTTGTGTCCGAGGCCTTAAACACTTTGAAGCTCTACTTTTAAAGTAGTATTAAGTCGTTTTTTCAATGGTCTTCTTTGGGAAATACACTAAAACGCTTTCTTGCCAAGTGTTAACCTTCGCTAGTTCGCTAACAACCCAACAGTGATGGAAATACTCCAGGAATTCACTGCCTCTGGCCACCAAGCAGTCTGGAACATTAACCTTTTGATGAAGTTATTTTCACTGTTTGCTTTGAGAACGGATTAACAGAATCAATATATTCAGAATCACGATCTGGTTTATTGCCAACAGGTTTTCACTACCCAAGATTTGGAAAGGTAAATGTTTGCATTACATCATTTTGTGCATAAATGTGGAAAGGTTCACGGTAAAAATGAGATTCAACTTGTCTATAGGTGGACTTAACAGTGCCAGAAAGAAGATTGTGTTACCTTTGGAAAGGTCATGCTTGCTGTTTAGATCTGTCTTTGTGCAAATGTTGCTCAACAATTGGATTGACTGTACTTACATGAAAGAACATCTACAATTTATGACAATTTATAAACACCATCTGCCTGCAGTTTGATTGACAGCTCCAGAAAGGCTTCCAAACAGACCTTGAGGTGAAAGTACATGTCTGTTTCGTTGTCTTTGGTGCCACCTATTGCAATACGCAGCAACTGAATGTGTGTTGTTGGTTCTTACATTAACTTTAAGCATCCTCTTCTGTAGTGATTGCTTTTTCATTTGTTTGTTCGGCTAAAGTCATTGTTTACTTTCAATGCCAGCAGAGAGCGGTACGTTGTTTAACACACAAGTGGTTGCAATATGCAACCTCACCACTAGATGTCACTAAATCATACACACTACTCCTTTAAATGTTTCGAAATGGTTACTTTAATTATAATATAAACTATAATGTATATTTCGAAGTTGGACTATATTTAGAATAAATTGACTAATTTGAACTGACCTGATGGATAAGGTCTAATTTAACTGGTCACATGAGGTTAAACAGACAGTAAGTACATATGGCATTGTAAGGGACTACTTTGAAGTTTTCTATACTTTTTATGGTCTCAATGTCTGGCATTAAAGGATTAAATACTTAAGTCCTCCCTAAAACCTGCCTTCTCAAATACATTAACGCAAACTTGAACTCATCCTGATAACCATCAGTGACACCAGGCTCTAAAAGCCCCTAAAGAGCAAAGTCCTCCTCGTGTTTCCAGTAAAGCTTGGGGGTCTGCTAGACTCCCTGAGTACAGCACAGCTCAGTTTAATTTGCCTCAGTCTGCTCCCCATTACACAACTGTACAGCTTAAATCTCCTGCATGCATTGCTGCTGGATGAGAGCACACTAATGCGGCAGGTATGGCAGAACAAGTCTAGACATATAGACCGATGCCATTCGACTGTTTCGCAAATGTGCACAGGGCTCAAGGAGCCCAGAAATATTCAGTTCAATAAGCTTCATGTCTGCATGACTTGGCATGACAAAAGCATCTGTCAAAAAGCCCATTTACTAGAAGTTAGGTGGAAAAGTACTTGTTCTGCGGGGGAGAGGGAGGAGCTCACCTATCATTGACAAATCAAATTCAAACAAATCAAAAACATTGTGCGAATGGCTGATATTTAGTGTTTCCTACAAATGATGTTAAGGATGACATTGCATCTTTGATCAGCTCATCAGGGCCTGGAGGGCAGGTGATGACAACTGATGTCACACAAGAGAGAAAGACGTGAGGAAAGAGTAAGAATTACTCATACAACCTGAAAATGTTATAAGGGTGGTAATATATATTTTGTTAAGTGTAAAAGTCTATTACACAGTTTAGTGGTAAGAAACCAGTGACTTGTATTGTATGTTTCTCTTTTCTGTTATTACTGCTTTCATCACTTTTCTTTACGTGTTCCATGTTTAACTGCATCAAGAGAAGACTGCGAGTAAAATAACAATTGATTGATTGTGAGAGCTCGCGACCCATCGGCTCAGTCTCTGCTGGTTCGAGTCCGGCCTGCGGTCCCTTTACGCGTGTATTCAAATCCCCTTTTAACCCAGTCAGTCCCCAAAAACTGTAAGCAAGTTTATTTTTTGAAAACGTCCTTAATATGTTCAGCCTACCTGCACTTGAGGTGTGAAACACGGAGACGAGCATCAACAGCAGCCATGTCTCTCGCACTGGACTCCATCGATCCATCATTTTGCATTTGAAGCTATCGATCTGTCGCTAGTAATTCCCTCGTGGCTCCCTTTCGTCACCTGAAGTCAAGAGAAGATGTTGGCTCTGCACGCGAGAGTCTAGGAACTGTTGCCTCGCGCACCTCACTGCACACCACTGCTAATTAAGAGCGCGCACGAAAAAGGGCTGATGTCATTAATGGGAAATTATATTTAGCAGCAAATACTATCCTGTATTCACGGTGTTTCTTCAGGGCGGACGGATAAAGAAGGGAGAGCAGCGGGGGGATATCACTTAATCTCGGACGGTTTTTCCCTCTTCACCCGCTGACAACTTTCCTCACTTTCTCTCCTCTCCTCCCCCCTCCCCCCTCTCTCCTCCAGAGTGACCCCTCCCTCCCAGGAGACTGAGGAGAAGTACTCTTCATTTAAGTAATAGTAATACCACAGTGTAGAAATACTCTGTTCCAAGGAAAAGCCCTGAGTGCAAAAGTATTTGCATCAAAATAAGTAAGTAAGTAACAAAACTAAAAGTACTCATGAAGAACACGAGTGAGTAACAAGTAGTTGCCTCGAACTTGTAATGGAGTACAATTGAGAAGTAGTAAAGTAAAGTAAAATATTCTCGAAAGAGCTGGAGTAAAAGTACTTAGTTACTTTCCACAAATAAGCTGTGCAGAAACATAACTGGGCGTGGCATTATTTGCATCATCTGAGTGATGATGTCTCACTATCTCTCGTGCACACATTAGCATTGATGCTTCCGACAAACACACGTTCAATAGGCTTCATGACATGTTTGATACATTAATACATGTTAATAAGCTAATGCCGTTTATCCAAAGCATCTTCCATACACTTAAGAGTCCGGCACATGCTTGTTGGAGAAATGAAGGTATCTTGCCCAAGATCAATCTGCAAATCAAATCACTGCTCCTTTAATAAATATACCTTTATCCCCCCCCTGAGCCACACAAGCTTCAATGTTTAAATAAAAACCTGCTGACAAAGCTTCTCTCAACAGGACTAAGTATGAAATATCCAATTTGAACAATACAAGATTGTGCCACTTTATAAGCAATGATCTCTCTCTACACAGCCACACAGCCACACACACACAGCCACACACACACACACACACACACACACACACACACACACACACATACACACACACACACACACACACACACACACACACACACACACACACACACACACACACACACACACACACACACACACACACACACACACACACACACACACAGCATGCTAGGACAGGACACCGTTGCTGCCCAACTAATAAAAATATGCTGCAGCAGATTCCAAATTCCAGTGCCTGTCTGTCTTTGCCCACACCACACTCTGTTCACACACATATTCTTCCTATAGGCACTAATAATAATAATAATAATAATAATAATAATAATACAAGAAAAGTAAAAGGTTGCTTCCTGCCTTCTACTTCAAGGGTTTGTGATTCTCTATCTGTGGTGTGAAAGAGCCCAAAGTAGAGCAGATCATTGGGGAGGTGTCAGAAAGTTGATAGGCGTTTATAGGGTGAAAGAAGGGAGGCTGGGATCAGAGCGCAGTGCATGCACACACATGCATACGTGCACATGAATACCTATACGGGCCTCAAGTCTGTCCTGTCCTGCTTCTGCTCCCATGTTCATTAGTGTGTATTGTCTAAGGAGACATGTGATACTTAGATAATATGTAGGCGACAATATGACTTAAAAAGATGTGCAGGTGAGTCAGGAGAGACAAAAAACAAACAAAGAATAAGTTTAAAAGTATAAATGTGTCAGAAATAGTGTTATCATTAAACCTTTTTTGCACACTTTTAGTCGGAAAATATAACTTACACTTGCACGTTAAGAAGATGGCTGGCTTTAAAGTGTATTTTGGGATATATAAGAGATAGGATAAGATACACAGTAAAATCCGGAGTGTTAATTTAACACTCTGAGATAAGGACCATATGTTCACTGGCAGTGTTAAAATGGACTCTTTAAGTGTTAAATGAACACTTAAAGGGAGGGATTTAAGTATTAAATGAACACTTAAAGAGTCCATTTTAACACTGCCAGTGAACATATGGTCCTTATCTCAGAGAGTTAAATTAACACTCCGGATTTTACTGTGTAGTACTTTATTGATCCCAATTATATTATTCTACAGGTGTAAGCATTTATATCATATGCTTGAACATAAATATGCCGTAAATAAAGTGTACAATTATAACAATAGGTTCATGTTTTGGTAACAGTGCTGGTTTGGTAACAGAAGTAGATTGCATGCAGAGACACACACACACACACACACACACACACACACACACACACACACACACACACACACACACACCTTTTCTAAGAAGAAAAAGGAGAAGAAATGGATTCCAGGCATATTTTCAAATGCCCTTCCTCTCGCTTCAAGTAGGTTGTCTTAAAGGTATGATTGTCAGCGTATGACTGTTCAAGTGTGTATGGTTTGTGTGTGCGGGCGTGGGTGGGCAAAAGAGAGAGAGAGAGAGAGAGAGAGAGAGAGAGAGAGAGAGAGAGAGGAGAGAGAGAGAGAGAGAGAGAGAGAGAGAGAGAGAGAGAGAGAGAGAGAGAGAGAGAGAGAGAGGGAGGGAGGCATGGTTTTACTGATCATAATGATCACTTCTCTGACATTCTGATAAAAGCAGTCTCCAGGCATCATCACATCTACTGGAGCCAGATGTGTGTTGCCTTTGATGAATAGGAGATGCCATTCATAGAGTGAGGGTGGATTGATTTAAACAATAACCATGTTGACCACTGGGCGGCGCTGAATGTACAGACATGTGACTATAGTATAAACTTATTCACCACATTCCTGGTCAGATTGTCAGATGGTTTGTGTATTTTAGAATAAGCCAAGTGTACAGCACCGTCACGGAGTAAAACAAAGTAGTCGATACTCCCACAGGGGGATTGACCGGGCTGCCAGCCTCAGATAATCTCACTGTTGTAACGCTGTGTCCATGTGACTCCCTCTCTCTGACTCTCTTATCCTCTTACAGCGGCTCTCACCTCAAATCGCAGCTCATCCTGCAGAGCCGCTGCAGACAGAGTGACAGCAGGGTGGAGAGGCAGCAGGAGGAACATGGCGACTCCCGGGCAGAAAGTGGTGCTGATCACCGGCTGCTCCTCCGGCATCGGCCTCAGGATGGCCGTGATGCTGGCCAAGGATGAACAGAAGCGCTATCACGGTGGGTGACCTGTGGGTGACCTGTGTGTGTGTGTGTGCGTGCGTGCGTGCGTGTGTGTGTGTGTGTGAGACATATTGTTTATTGTATTTGATTGAAGTTACGCATCAGTTATGTTCAGCTTCGTTCCTTGATTTTTAAATACATATAATTGCTAACAGGGTTGTTTATTTACTGTTTTACTAGCTCGTACAATATGCTTTGGCAATACTGTGTTTTCATATGGACATGCCAATAAAGCTTATTTGAATTTGAGAGAGAAATATATTATTTTATTCAGGATTTTTAAAAGCACACTGCTTTCTTACGCTTAATGCTGCTTTTGTTCAAACGGTATACACAACGGTACACTCCACATGTTTATGTATAGATTTGGTCCCACAGACATTAATTATACAATTCTGTGGCAATACTGTATATCGAATTGAATTTGAGAGAGAGATTTGTTCATTTATTTTACTATTTGTAGCTTGTAATATGGCTACATTTATACTGCCAAAGCATATCGACAACTTATATACGTGTAAATAGTTATAACTTTGAATTGTAATTGTTACATGATTTGTTAAACCCTTTATACGTGTGCTGTTACTACCAGAGTATTATAGCTCCACATGCTTATGTAGATTAAAGCCACTGTGTCTGTGCATCTGGATTCCCAGCAAGCGGGGATTCCCTCTAAGGCTGACAGAGAGGCTGTTTGCAGTGTTTTGATTATTTTAAATCTGAACCACATGAGGGTAAATGTGGATCCCATTAAGACGTAATAACTCAGAATCAATAACACAACTGTTTCATGGAAGGAAATAAACCGAGAAATTGAGCAAATTTGAGGATGTTTTCAAACTGAAGAGGAAACGGCAGCTTCCAGTATTTCCTCTCCTCACAAGGGGGTCAGAGGTCACAGTGCACAGTCACAGATGATTTACGGACCTGATGGTAGAAGCCAAATACTTGTGAATTACTCGGGCTGCCAATCAAATCTATCATGATGAGTCTTTTTTAGCTAAGAGGCCCGATTGCGCTCGTATTTTACTGTCTCCATGCTTTAATGCTTTTATTTTTCATAAATTGTATTCCTTCAGCATAATAACCGTATTGATTCATAATGTCATTAAATAATAAAGATTGTAACAAGAGGCAGGAGCTATATTGGGGCATTTGTTTTTTAAATTGAGATGCATTGTTTTATTCTGGGAAACTTTCTTTAGTCATTTTTTACCAATTGCTGGCTGTTTTTTATTTTTCAGGCCATTGCTAAAAACTAAACATAATCTACATTTTATATCATAACTAGCCCTGACACAGAAGCTGTTTTGAAAACAAATACAAATGTTTAGTTTAGAGTTTTAGTTTATTTCGCTCAACTGACCCAACTCAAATTCATATATTAAAATAGTAATAGTCAGCACTTTAGACTCAATCTTATAGTGACCAAAAAGTCTGAAACCCTAGCTTTTAACATAATTATTATAATACTAAAATATCACCATGCAACCATTTCTGCATAGTCCCCTTTAAAAGGTATGCATCATTTGTATTTCAATGTCCACTCAGCTTACCTCCTGTCGCACACATAGTAATGTCTCTGAACTCAACACAACCTTAACTTAAGACACTCTTAGGATTCTGGTAACACCAGACAATAACTAAAGCCCCGCTGTAGCCGTGCTTAGGCTAATTATGGCTCTGACTGTGCTATTAATGGAGGAGGCAGGTGACGTGTGCACCACGACAAGACACTAATGCTCATATTAACTATATATAAGGCGTACAGGGGTCTATATTAAGGCTTCTTAAGGTAATCTTTGCTACCTTACCTAACTAAGCTTTTTCCATTGTTGTGACTTTTCATTTAATCAGACTGTGAAAAAACACAGGTTTAGCCAGGAAAAGGATGTTTTTGAACAGTTTCCGTTTGTGTGTGTGTGTGTGTGTGTGTGTGTGTGTGTGTGTGTGTGTGTGTGTGTGTGTGTGTGTGTGTGTGTGTGTGTGTGTGTGTGTGTGTGTGTGTGTGTGTGTGTGTGTGTGTGTGTGTGTGTGTGTGTGTGTGTGTGTGTGTGTGTGTGTGGCCTAGCATTACTATACTTGTGTGGACCTAAATCTGTTTACACAGTCACGTGTGGGGACTCGCCTCCCTTATGGGGACAAAATGGTGGTCCCCATGAGGGGAATCATTAATTTTAGGGTGAAGACTTGGTTAGGATTAGGGTTAGGGTTAGGGTTAGGCATGTGTTGGTTATGGTTTAGGTTAGGATAAGTCTCCAGGAAATGCATGTAAGTCAATGTAATGTCCCCTGAAGTGATGTATACATGGTACGTGTGTGTGTGTGTGTGTGTGTGTGTGTGTGTGTGTGTGTGTGTGTGTGTGTGTGTGTGTGTGTGTGTGTGTGTGTGTGTGTGTGTGTGTGTGTGTGTGTGTGTGTGTGTGTGTGTGTGTGTGTGTGTGTGTGTGTGTGTGTGTGGTACTTTACCCTCCATTTACACCATCTCATGTTCTTCATGACCTTTACTCCCTTCTTTCCGTTCACTCCTATGACAGGAAACATACACAAAGACAGGATCAGTCAGGCAAGATATTCTCTTCTAAAAACATACATGTATGCACACACTCAGACAGAACATGTATTAGTGCTGCACCAGAGCCCAAAAGAACATGTTTTACTTAACAACTTGTAAAACACACACATATGGAAACACCGGAGGCTGGCTAACGAAACACAATGTTTGTATGTATGTGTGTTTTGCGTGAGCCTACATGAAGCCTAAGCCGGTAAACTCAGTTCGACTCTCAGGATAGTAAAATGGTCTTGTTTGTTACCGCAGTTACCTGGGCAGGTTGCCTAATCACATTACGACAGCTGCCTAAAGGCGTAGTGCGCTGGAAGCTGCCCATAGAAATAAAAATAGTTTAATTATACGCAGAGTTATTGGCAAACAGCAATGTTGTAAATAATAATGCCTGCAGGTCAACATGGCAAGACGAAGATCCAATTAGGATTCAGATATTTAAATCAGTGTGGAGGTGCTACTCTCTTCATACGAGCGGCAAAAGCCACAAGCTGTGGCAAAGCAACAAAACAATAACTTGTGAGCGTGTGTCTTTTATCGTAAACATATCTATTATCCTTCACGTTTTCTCGAGATCGTACAGTTACAGTAACACACGTTTCCTGTTTCACAAATATCGCTCCATATGGGATTTGAATAACGCACAAGTATTGCTTTTTCAACTAAATTATGAATGATTATGTTGACATGGACTGGCCCCGCCTCCCTTAGGGGAATTCATCCACAAACAACACACTGGACGCTGCACTCGGTCAGACACCAGAGGAGACTGTGAGGTCCACCGCAGACGGACCACTTTTGGACAAAATGTCCTCTCCATTAAAGGCAGCTCATTCTGGAATAGCCTCCCAACTGAGATACGGGATTGTCCCACTCTCAATAGCTTCAAAGGACAACTCACCGCTAAATGCACTTTAACACAGGGGTATCTCCTCTTGCACTTTAGGTAGCTCTTTTATCTTCTCTGCTGCTATATTGTACTGCCAGTGGTTAATGCTTGTATGCTGCTCATGCTTTCTGCATATCATGTATTTATTTTTGCTATGTTTATAAATGTCATGTTCTTAAATGTTGTATGTGAGGGGCTACGGATGGAAATTAGCCAAAATCCGGTGTATTTACATTTGAAGCGTGGTTTGTTTAAAGTGTTCATCAATGTGCGTTGTCCCTTTTCAATTAAACGATTAAATGAAATGAAAAATGATTAAGATCTACAAAGGATCATAACATGTGTTTAGAAATACAAAACACACAAAGGCATTCTGAGGAAAGCACATGGGTGCAAAAAACAATGCAATAAAAAAGTGAAATACAAAACAAAAACAGATGTTGTTAATAAAAAGAAGTCTACGAATAATACCAAGTAACTAATGACCTGTACTGTACATGCCAGATTAAGATAGTAATGTTAAAATAAAACTGTTGTATACACCACAAAAAATGACTGAACAAATACATAGTGAAAAGTGAGTTTAGATCCTAGTGAAACAGACTATGGTCCTCTATTCACCTTATTACAATCCATTTACATGGCTGGTTAAGGCATTTTCTAAAACCCAAAACATTCCTTAACAATATTTTCTACATTCAACTTTCTGTCTTTCCTTCTTTTCCGCCTATTCACAGTCATAGCAACGATGCGTGATCTGAAACGTAAAGACAAGCTGGTGGAAGCTGCCGGGGACGCGTACGGGAAAACTCTTTCTCTGGCCGTCCTGGACGTCTGCACCGATGAGTCCGTCAAACAGTGTATTAACGGCATCAAAGACAGACACGTGGATGTCCTCAGTGAGTAAATGCACCGTGGATTCCTACCCTGTCCTAAAGTGATGTTCCCACTTAACCTCTTTGTTTTATTCTCCTTTTCCTCACCAGTCAATAATGCCGGTATCGGCCTCGTGGGTCCGATAGAGAGCATCCCCATCGATGAGATGAAGAAAGTGTTTGAGACCAACTTCTTTGGGGTGATCCGCATGATCAAGGAGGTGATGCCTGACATGAAGAGAAGGAAAGGAGGACACATCATCGTGGTCAGCAGTGTGATGGGGCTGCAAGGTAAGCAGACAGGATGAATGATGAAGACGAGAAGGGGTGAGAAGTTTCATGGTACAGGGAGATATGACAGTAAGTCTGATGCATGTGTTGGTGACGGACAAATGGAAGAGTGGGTGGAAGAACGGCTAATGAAGTACAGATGGATGTCTTTACAAAACAGTGATCAAGAAGAACAGATATATTTACCTGGTCATGTTGTCTGTCGTTAAATATTCTGTTTTCTACAGGTGTGGTGTTCAATGACGTGTATGCAGCTTCCAAGTTTGCGATGGAGGGCTTCTGTGAATGTTTGGCTGTGCAGCTTCTGAAGTTTAAAGTCACGTGAGTGCCACGATAGCTATTTCCTTAATTAGAAAACAAACTGAAGATTGTCCTGATAATAATCTATATTAAATAAACTCCTGAAAGATGGTTTAGTTTGGCATTAAAGTTAGTAAGAGTCGCCGTTCGTTCAGCGAGTTTTGCAAAGTTTTTCTAAGAGATGAATTCTATACACAACCAAAATAGATATAAACAATCTGACATTAAAGAGGACCTATCATGCAAAATGCACTTTGTGATGTCATTTATACATAAATATGTGTCCCCGGTGTGTCTCACGCAGCGTCAGAAAATAAAACCCTCTCCCTTTTCCTCCGTACCCAAATCTCTAAAAATGGGGGTTCAACGGAGCTGATCCAGATTTGCGTTCGATATGACGTAATATCTGAAATGTGGACCCACGGCCCAATCAGAAAGTTGCTGTCAGAAACAATGCCCGACTGTTTTGGACGTAATATGGTCGGTGTTTACATCAGCATCGCTAACACTCAGAGCTAACCTGTACTGGAGAGCATGTGTGTGAAGAAGCAGGAAGTAAAAAGGAACTCACCTTGTGGTGTAACCGGCAAGAGAGAAAGCCTTTCAGCTCCAAACTGTTTGAGAGAGAATCTTTGATAATCCATGATATGGCGTTTCATCACGGCAGTATTTAGTTTAGACAGTAGCTGTGGTGGCGAAGTCCATAGGGACTTGGCTTGGCAACTGGAAGGTCACCAGTTCAAGTCCTGGAAAGACCAACTGCTACCGAGGTGTCCCTGAGCAAGGCACCGTTCCCTACAGGCGCCGTACATAATGGCAGCACCCTGCTCCTAACACTAGGATGGGTCAAATGCAGAGAAACCGTTTTGTTGCCTGTACTACGTAACGACAATAAGTTGAAAATTCTTCTTCTTCTTCTTCAGCTGCCGGGTCCCGCATGAGCTCAGCCCCCTCCTTTTTTATTTTGCATCAAATTATTATTTTATTTTTTAAAGCTTTATTCCCAAAATCAGCACTTCTGAAACAGGAAGTGAAATAGAGGGATATGAGGCATGGCTAGAATGGGTGTTCTGTTTGGTATTTTGAGCAAAACACTTCATCGACATGTTTTTTTATATATCTGAGACCTATGCTATTGCCTAAAAATAGCATGATAGGTGACCTTTAAATAAAAAAACTAATGATGCGTTTCATTATTGTTATTCATTGTTTATCTTCTGATATATTGTTAAGATAGTTGCAGTCTGAGAGTATGAGAATCATTTATGTATCTATAGATTATACTGACAGTTAAATGCGAGGGTCTTACAGTCTAAACGTCAGTTTGTTTAAATGTAAGCAGATTATACCCACATTTTAAAGGCATTCATGAAGCACTAGTGTTACCCATTTGCCCATAGAGCTCTTACTCTACTCTAGCCCCAGTGTTATCATCCCCTCTTTGTTGTGTGTCTATCTCCTCAGAATGTCAATGATTGAGCCGGGCCCGGTGCACACAGAATTTGAGGCAAAAATGATTCAGGATGTGCAGCAGAAGGAGTTTCCCGGAGCAGATGCTGACACGGTGAATTACTTCAAGAACGTTTATCTTCCTTCATCTGTGGACATCTTCGAGACACTGGGACAAACGCCCGACGACATCGCCAGAGTAAGTCCCAGTAAGCAGTCTTTGTCTGCATCTGTGATTAATCCTGTAAATCTGACGGCAAATCTTTATTTTTTTCCACCCTCTTAATATCCGCAGTGTGTCAAGAAAGTGATAGAAGCAAGCAGCCCGCGTTTCCGTAATCTGACCAACCCTTTGTACACGCCCATCGTAGCGTTGAAATACGCCGATGAAACAGGAGGCCTGTCTGTCCATGCCTTCTACCACATGCTCTTCAACCTGGGTCCACTGATGCACGTCAGCATGACCGCCATGAAGTACCTCACCTGTGGATGTCTGAGGAGCAGGACCATTTCACCAAACTAAAAATGTATTATGGGAACACTAGAACACAGTTCAAACTTACCGTGGCACGTGTTATCAGTGGAAAAAACAAATACATACATAAAACGTTTATCTTATTTGACCTGCCATATTTGACTCTGCATAAATGTAGTCTGTTTTGTTATGAAGTCTTGTTCATCCTCTCTTTTTGTATAAGATTGTAGCTTATGTACGTATAGATGCCACACCTGAGTTCAATTAGGTTGAAATACTTCAACATATAAATGGTTTTAGCCCAGGGGTGTCCAAACTACGGCCCGCGGACCATTTTGAATCGGCCCTCAGCAAATAAAAAAAGTATAATGGAATATGGCCCACAAATGAAACTTGTGCTTGTCTTATATTGTAATTCTTAAATATAAATGTAAAAATATATTACATGGTAGTATTCATGTGTTAATAAGACCACTTTTCAAATAAATTCAGTCAATTCAAGTTGGAAACATTTTCTAACATATCTTAGTTGATAAGAAAAAAGCCCAATGACTTATTTACATAACAAGCTTGAAATACGCCTACATTTGATTGATTTGCAAATTTACAACTGAACTTATGAGGCAATATACTTCTAGTGAGCGGCCCAACCCTTCGTATATTTTTCTGTATGTGGCCCTCGGTGAAAACAGTTTGGACACCCCTGTTTAAGCCAAACCGGAGTGCCAAATTAGTAGATCAAACATAACATACTGTATAGCCTAGTTTCATTATTTTACCTCAACCAGCCCCAAAGGAACTCACATTGCAGACTGTTTTAATTGGTTCAAAATAATTGGTCTACACACCTTGTTAATTTGTACTATATGTGTTTGCTTTGCATGGATGTATATATATATATTTTTCCAAATTCTGTGAATATTTTTGAGCTACTATTTTGGCATAAAAATATGCAAGAAAATTAATGGACCTAAACATGATGACGACATCTACTCATTCATCTTGACAACTTTACCAATTCTTTATCAATGTGATGTTTAGATACAACAGAGAAGACTTGTCCCCTTTTTCTAAATAAAAAGCTGATATTTATACTGCGTCTCCTCTTCCTTAAAGAGTTCAAAAGAAATCCTAAATGAAGATATCTGTATAATCTGTATAAGACTATTAGTGTGATTACAAATGCTGACTTCAAGAAAGTTGTTACTTGATGACCTTCTCATTAAAATGTCTTGTTCAAAAGACCATACAGTTGTTTCTGCATTTTAGCCCATTTGATATTAACAACAGCCTGACACTGCTTTTGTTCAAACATATGATGTAGGCACAATATAAGTATGTATACCTTTGAGATGGCCATTTGTGATCTTATATTGTGCTTTGAAAAATGGTTGGTGCTTGTGTAAGGTAAATACAATCTCGTAAAAGTTAAATCTAGTTATCTCTGGGTATAAAAAGCTAGCTTGTTTGGGTGGGAGTTTCTTCTAAATTAGCTTGAAAAGGTTAATATAGTCAAATATTATTAATAGCAATTTCCACATGTATGATTTTCTAAACAATGCACGTTTTACATGAAAGTAACATAATAATTAATATTGTTGTGAATATAACTGGACTCTTACTTACTTTAGTTCATTTAATGAGTAAACATTTCCATTGACCTGCTGCTTCCCTCTGAGGCGTTTGACTCGTCGGAGCTCAACTGCTCGAGTCTGTTTGAGACAGTCGCGGGAAATTTAAATGTAATCGATCCCCGAATGATCGAACATCAAAATATACTTTCCATGGACGCCGCGGGGTGGCCTCTGTAAGTCTGACACACAAATTAACCGATAAACATTTATGGATAAGTTGTCATCCCAACTATCTGGGTGCGTTTGTGTGTAGAAAATATAGCCGTTAAGTCTATGGATTCATATTTTACTTTGCTTTAAGCTAAAAGTATTATGAAAGTAAAGTTTAACGTTCAAACTGCTACAGTTAGCTTAGTTAAGCTAACACTAACTAACACACATTACAAGATATTAGATCTGCCCTAGATGTATTTAACCTTAAGTCATGTGTGTTCGTGGTGTGTGTTGTGTGTGTGTGATTAAGGCCGAGTGAGCAGAAGGCAGAGCCGTGTGGAGATAACATGCCTTTTGATGAGCAGCTAAGGACCACACTGCACTGTGATGATAAGGAAAAGGTACTATATGTATTAGTCTGTAACTTATACAATGAAGCTTTAATTCAATGTGTTTATTAAGTAGAACATGTACAACAATATACAGAAATAGATAGATCAATGTGTGATCAGTGATGTTCAGTAGTTGTTGTTTTGTTTCTTTTTTAAATGCCTCAGTTCATGTATTGTACACAGTACAGTACATACAACACCAATAATGGAGGTGTCTTCTTATAGTTACCTTTATGGAAAAATAAAGTACCAAAATTAAATATGAAAAAGTATGTGTAGGTTTATTTTCCTCCACTCCAGATTTCTACTGTAATATCATTTCAAGTACAATGTGAGAGGGAAAATATGTAATACTTATGAATCATACTTCAGCTATTAAAACAGAGGAAAACTATTATTGTCAATTTTGAAGATTTGTTGTCCTGAAGGATGTATATCAATAAAAACGTTGAAGTGAACCTATTTCTTTCTTTAGGTTAAGGTTAGCCGAAGTAATTCCTTTTAGGTTAGGCAGACAAAAGCTATAACAAGCTGCTACTAACAATTATTGAACATGTTCCCACTCAGCTTCGGAGGAAGTTGGCACTGTTACAAAGGGAGTACCTCAAGACAACTCAGAGACTACAGGTAAGAGAGTTTTTAACTGTTCTCCTATAAGCTCTGTCTAGAAATGATCTTTCTCACACTCATATTGTATCTGCTCACAGCGTGCTGAGCGTGTTGACGCAGTGCGCAAACACGTGAGGAGCAGAATCAGTCAGCAGAACCAGGGAGACCCAGATGTGACCTCTAACGCCCGTCTCAGCCCCTCTCCATTGATACTGAACGCCACCAATGGGGCCGCCACAAGTGAAGCTCAGTGCGAGGGACACACTGGAGGTGAGTCCGTCTCACCGTGCATAACTACAGTAACAAATAGATAGGAGTGTGTGATGGAAATTATACAGTGATACAGGGAATACATTTGTTTACTAAGAGAGTTGCTGTAACCATGCAAAAAAACATATATAACAGATGTATATAAAAGTCATCCAATATTGATGCCAAGGCTCTGGTCAGAGACGGTATTTTTTTATTTATAATTGATCCTAGTTATCCCATTTTGTTCTGCGAATTAGCGCACTCGAAGACTGCAGTGATAGCATTACAGCTATTGTATTTGCTAGTGTGTCTGTAGGCTGCTTAGAAATATCTAGGGAGATTGTGCTAGGACACGAGGGAGATATTGGGAGATAAGTGTTGAAGGTAAGAGGGCAAAATAATCTGTAACAGTGGCTAATTCAGTCACCGAAGCACCAATATATTTGTTATTGGTACATATATTTATCAGTATCATAAATCCTTTATTTGTTCGGCAACGGGAAAATGTACATGATCACAACAGCAGAACAATATGCTAAGTATGCACCTGGATATGTCCACGTCTGTCAATTCTTTTTACGTCCTATACATTTTACCACACAGATTGCTTCCTTTCCTGCCCATCCGTCATCACTCTGAGCATCAGCCATGTTTTGTCTGTCATAACAGTAGCACATTTTCAATTGTTTTCCCAGGTTCGGTGGATTCTGATAACTCCAGGAGGAGCCAGGTGATCAGGTTCCGGCTCCCTTCTGAAGACCCTTGCACTGAAGCCCTGACTCCCAGCCACGACACACCCGGAGGTCACAGGTCGAGCCCCGCTCTGCGCCTCAGGTCGAGACGCAGCCGCCTGCGTTGGGAGAGGAGGAGCGCCGAGGCTGGCAGGAGCACGGACGACAACAGTGAGGAAGGACAGGAGCAGAGTGAGAGGATGGCGGTTGGGAGTGAAGGGGGAGGCAAAACGCGGGGAACAGAGGTTGTGAATGAAGGTGAAGAGCTATGTTCTGGTACTGAGTCTGAGTCTCCATCTCTGCTGCTGACACACTGGAACACGACGCAAAATGAAACGGGAGATATCGAGGGAAACCAAATACATGGGCAACCAGAACAAAGGGGGAAAGAGACCGAGTTGAGATCCGAAGGGAAAAAAGAATCCACTTCTTTGGTGCCTTCACCTGCAGGCAGGGAAGTAAACGGCGCAGAGCAGAGGAATACAAGGCTTTGTGAAAACAGCAGCGATAAAGACAATGAACACAATTCAGCAGAGAAAACAGAAACGGAAAAAAGTCTTGAAAATACAGCTGAATTCAAAAAAGAAAAAAGTGAGATGGTTGTATCGGGGCATGATGTAAAGGCTGCGAGTTTCCTTGACTCCTGTACCCTCGTGGAAGGACTACTTTTCCCCGCAGAGTACTACGTCCGAACCACAAGGCGTATGACCCAATCACAGAGCCAGCCGAACATGCAGGCGATCATTCTCTCCCAGCTGAGCGCCGGGCGACGTTGCAGCAGCCGGGGCCGCGGCGGCAGGGGATTGAACCGGGACACACCCAACCCTGATCGTTCAGATCAACACACTGCATCTGTAGCTCCTTGTCTGGACTCACAGCCTGCTGAGCCGAACACTCAGAGCTCCAGCGAGATTTCTCCTATTGTCACCTCCGCTCGTCCAGCAAGAGGGAGGAGGAAGAAGAGAGGGAGGGGAAGAGGGAGACCTCAAACCCCACGGTGCTCTCTCAGTTTAGACTCCAATCAGCTAGGCCTTGCACAAAAGACCGCAGACGATCCCCCGGCAACAAGCTCCCCGGTGGATTCCTCCCCGTCTCTTCATGAAGCTGATGGATCGAAACCCTCTATCTCTCCGGTGCAGGACGTCCCACAGCCTGCGTCGACAAACAGCACAGATACACCGCCTTCCTCTGGGGTCATTGTTGATCCGTCGGGCTCTGCATCCGGACCTCTGGGGAAGGTCTTTCCCATCTTTCGTACGAGCGGCGAAAGGAGCAACAGATCCACTCAGAGCAGTAGAGGTAAGGCTTGTATTCGGACTCTGTATGTTTGGGCTGCCTTCTCTTAGTTGTGGTCTGTTTGTCTCTTCGCCATGGATTTCTATCGCCGATTTTTCATGTTGAATGACCTCATTTCAATGAAGCAATAGGCACATCTTTGGAAACATCAGATTTATATGTGTGCTTTACAGATCTGACGATTAAATCAACCGAATGATTAGTTGGCCCCATTTTTGTGGCCGGCTCTGTTGTGATTGGTCGACCGCTTAGAGATGTCCCGCCCCTTAGCCTATCACGTACACTGGTCGGAGCGCTATCCAATAGAAGCGCGAGTGTTTTATTGTGATGTCAATATTTTCCAGAAGTCAAATAAAGGAGGCGTTTCAGGAAGTGTGTGGGAGAGAAACTGCCTCTGAAGGGAACACGGGGATTTGAGCCTTTCCGAAGTGGATTCAAAAGCTGACTGCATCTTTATCTTCAGATTACTTCCTTCCATTAAATGTTCTTCCCCTTTGTGTGTTGCAGATGCAGCGAGCTGGCAGTGTCTCCTCCTGCCCTCCTCTCCCCCGGCCCAACCTTCCCTGCTTCCTCTCCCCTCTCTGTCTCCTGGCTCGCTGTTCAACTACTTTGACACTATCCAGGATTTCCATCTCCCCGACGGCCAGTTTGCTTTTCTTAAGCTGCACAAGCTCCGCCAAGTCTCCGTGGCTTCAGGAGTGGAACCTTTTACCTCGCTGTCTTACAACACGCGCAGAAGCAGCCGCCGTCTTGTTAGCGGTGACTCAGAGAGGCGTCTTCCACTGCCGCTCAGCCTCACACCCACCATCAGAAAGTCACCCCATACCGCTGCCGCTTCACATTCTGACGTATGTATCAAATACAGCCAGTCCTTCACAGAAGACCCTGAGTGTCAGAGTTGCACCACCGCAACAGTGTCTGAGCCAGGGGTTCAAGATGGTGCTGGTGACTGCGTTGATCAATATAAAAAGCAAGCGAGTATCCTTCTGAATACTCGCCACACTGTCGAACCACAGCCTCACATCAGCTTTGCAGACAGACCTGTAGAAGTAAATAATGATGACATTGGGTGTTCGGATGAACTTCAAATCAAAGAGTCTTCTCTCCTTTTATATGAAGAACAAACAGTTAGTCCGGGTGTCATCCATCCTTTGGAGGAACATGTGTCGACACACAACCAAACTGAAGACAAAGATACCATCGAGACTCTTTCCTTCCATTGCTCTCTACAGGAAACCCCCAAGGAGCCTTCTAGAAGCCGCGCTGATGAACAGTTATGGAACGTCAGCGAAGCTCCAGGAGAGTCTCCCGTACAGAATCTGCATGAGAAGTCTCCCACTCAAGACTCAAGGGAATCGCCTCGAGCCGGATCGATGGGAAATCAACACAAGTGTGTACAGCCGCACAGCTCGCAGCTCCTGTTGAGCCCTGCTCTGACCTCAGCACCCTTCGTAACCCTGCCCCCGCCCTCCTCTGCTCTCCTCCCCAGCCCCACACTGCCATCACTAGGACTCACCCCCCGTCTCCTGCCCCCGCCCTCCTCTGCTCTCCTCCCCAGCCCCACACTGCCATCACTAGGACTCACCCCCCGTCTCCTGCCCCCGCCCTCCTCTGCTCTCCTCCCCAGCCCCACACTGCCATCTCTAGGACTCACCCCCTGCCTCCTGCCCCCGCCCTCCTCTGCTCTCCTCCCCAGCCCCACACTGCCATCTCTAGGACTCACCCCCCGTCTCCTGCCCCCGCCCTCCTCTGCTCTCCTCCCCAGCCCCACACTGCCATCTCTAGGACTCACCCCCCGTCTCCTGCCCCCGCCCTCCTCTGCTCTCCTCCCCAGCCCCACACTGCCATCTCTAGGACTCACCCCCCGTCTCCTGCCCCCGCCCTCCTCTGCTCTCCTCCCCAGCCCCACACTGCCATCTCTAGGACTCACCCCCCACCTCCTGCCCCCGCCCTCCTCTGCTCTCCTCCCCAGCCCCACACTGCCATCACCAGGACTCACCCCCCGCCTCCTGCCCCCGCCCTCCTCTGCTCTCCTCCCCAGCCCCACACTGCCATCACCAGGACTCAACCCCCGCCTCCTGCCCCCGCCCTCCTCTGCTCTCCTCCCCAGCCCCACACTGCCATCACCAGGACTCAACCCCCGCCTCCTGCCCCCGCCCTCCTCTGCTCTCCTCCCCAGCCCCACACTGCCATCACCAGGACTCACCCCCCGCCTCCTGCCCCCGCCCTCCTCTGCTCTCCTCCCCAGCCCCACACTGCCATCACCAGGACTCAACCCCCGCCTCCTGCCCCCGCCCTCCTCTGCTCTCCTCCCCAGCCCCACACTGCCATCACCAGGACTCAACCCCCGCCTCCTGCCCCCGCCCTCCTCTGCTCTCCTCCCCAGCCCCACACTGCCATCACCAGGACTCACCCCCCGCCTCCTGCCCCCGCCCTCCTCTGCTCTCCTCCCCAGCCCCACACTGCCATCACTAGGACTCACCCCCCACCTCCTGCCCCCGCCCTCCTCTGCCCTCCTCCCCAGCCCCACACTGCCATCACTAGGACTCACCCCCCGCCTCCTGCCCTCCTCCCCCTCTGCCCCTCCTCTCACCCTGCCTCGCCCTCACAGCCCGTCCATCCAGGCCCTCTCCCATCCGGCTCTCTCTCCGTGTCCATCCCAGATCCATCAGATCCCGGCTTCATCTGAGCCGCCGTGTACAGACAGCCGGGCCCAGAGGGTTGAAGCTCCTCCCTGCAGGACAGTCTCCGGCATCCTGCCACAGGGCTCAGGAGGGCGGGCGGAGACAGCGGAGGAACACGTGACGAGATGCACACACACGCTAAAGGTGGGATTCAAAGCTTTTATAGTCATGTGGGCATAGCTACAGTGTAGTTATGACAATGAAATGTTTAGGTCACAGGCTCCTCCAACAGTGCAACACAATAAAATGGATAAAAAAGTGCAAGTAAATAAAATAAAATAGAATATAGTGCAGGTACGACGGTGTATTTAGGTACAGTTAAAGGGGAACATTACAGAAATTAAGAATTCGACCAAAATAAAATCCATGACCTAGGAAAGTCTCATTAATGTTCCTGAACATGAGCTACTCTCTCTCAAGGCCACAATCCAGATGTGATGCTGTGTGATGTTTTTGTTTATGCACAAATAAGCTTTATTCTATCGTCGTTGTGAAATATAAAATGTACCGACACACTCAGAACGTTCCCCCAGCTGCTCTCAGTGCCCTTTATAATCTGTATGATAAGTCCCATGTCCCGTCTTTGTACTTTATGGCATCATTAGTTGACATTTTACCACTCTTTGATTTTGGGAAGAGTTTAGGCTCTATAGGACCATAGGTTAAAAGTATGAATTTTGAAGATAGTCATATGGCACATTTCCACTGCAGCGGGGTAGCCCCGTTTAAGCGTCCTCGCTCAGGCCTCGGGCTGCCTCGCTGGCCGTCCGAGGCCGTGGCGCATTTCCATTACAGTTTAGGACCTGGGGTAGTTACTATAGCAACGCAGTGTAGGCGGGCGATCGGCTTCACATTTCGAGTTGTTCCGTCGAGCTCCCGCTGGATTTTATCATCCCCAATGAGATGTAGGAACGTCGTCACCTCCTCGGTCGACCACGGTGTGCTTTTCTTTGACGTTGCCATTTTTGTAGCTCCTCCGTTTACAAAAATGCTGCAAGCTTGCTTCTAGATATATATGCGACGCTAGGGATGATCTCGCGCGCGATCTTGTGACGATTCTCTCTGACCAATCAGCAGTCGAGAGTGTTGACGTCACTAGTTCAGCCCTGGCCCTGGCCTGACAGAACCACGATTTTATGGGGCCGGAAAAAGAGGGGAAAAGTACCCGCTAGCCGGTGCTACGCTATATGGAAAGGCCACCAAAAACTGGCCTGGCCGCTTGAGGACGATTAAGGACGCTTAAACGGGGCTACCCGCTGCAGTGGAAATGCGCCAATAGTTCCCCTTTAATTAAAGTGTGTTTTTGCTGCAGCATCCACGTTTGAATCAAAGACGGAAAGTATTTGCAGCAGAAATGGATGTATCTGTGTAACATCTAAAACATGCTGTGTGTGTTTCCAGGCCCCGGCAGGAGGCTGTCTGGTGGATGCTTGCCTCCTGCGTGGATCCTCCGGTGGTTTGTGTGTCGCCGCAGCAGGAAAGTGGGCCGTGTGTCTCTGGAGTCAGACTGCAGCTTCTGACTGGAGCCTGACTCACACCTGGGCCTTCAATGAGGTCAGTGTGTAGGTGCAAATACATGCCTGCTGAATATCAAAGTTATTAAAACAAGTCATTTTAAAACAAGCGCCATACATTCTGTGGCTTTGTCTTCTAAGAGGAGTTGTTTTTATTTCTGGTTTATATCAATGTAAATCAGGGGTTCTCAAAGTGCGGCCCGCGGGCCAATGGTGGCCCTGGGAAATGTTTCTGGCGGCCCGCAATAGTTAATGTGACACGCTGAAATGCATGCGTTATATTTGAATCCTCCATGGTTCGTATCTAGTAATTTAGGTTAACTTCCTGTTTTGTTTGCATGCTTTTATTTTGAAGGCGAGATAACGTGTTTGACAGGAAGTTGTGGTGGCATTGATAAAGTAGTGTCTTCCATGTAACGGCAGAGAAAGAGAACAACGGACTGTATGTTTTAAATGTTTAGCACCCCCCGAAGAGGCCACAAGCTCTTACGTTGGGTCTGGAGTTACAAATAAATTCTGATTCATCAGTAAAGTAAAGCCTACGACCATCGGAGGGAAATGCTACACTGTCATTTTTGCTAGATCAAAAGTGGAAAGTTGTTTTGGATGAGTCACTAGTTGACTGGTAAGAAATTATATGAGAAGCCGCTCTGGTGCATCTGATTAAAATGGCAGAGAAGATGTATTCTCCAAATGATGTTTATTGTAAATAAGAGGTGCCAAGATATGTACACAAAATGTATGTGTGTTTGTTTGTATATATAGGTAATGGTATGTAAAAAGGCGTGTGTGTGATTGTGGTTATTTGCGTGTGCGTGTTTGCGTGTGTGGTTAAGTATATGAACGCACACAAAAGTCTGGTTATACAATAAAACAACAAGCTGTCTCTCCCAACGTCCACACTCAGGCACACTGTTATTTCCACTGACTACCCCCAGCGCGAGCATCCCCAAACTCACTCCCTGATTGGACGCACGAGAGGAGCTATGAGGGGTGCATGCACTGGAAGCATGTCCCAAAGGCGGCAAAGTGTTCACGTGAACAGCCCCCATCAGTCCTTCGCAACAAAAGTTGTTGGAAGTTTTCGTTGTGTAAGCGAGATGGAAGAGCCAGGGCCGTCGCGTAAAAAACGTTGTGTCAGTGAGGAGAAAAGGAAGTTCCAGGAGAAATGGAGCAACGCTTACTTCGTTTCACCTCAGGGGTCGGATAAAGTGATATGCCTCATCTGCAAGCAGGTGAATGCAATGCTCAAGGAGTATAACATCAAACGCCATTATGATACCAATCGTAAAATGTATGACAAGTTCACGGGCAAGGAGCGCAGAACTAAACTTGAACAACTTCAAAGAGGTTTAACTGCCCAGCCGTCAGTTTTCACAAATCTTGCAAAATCCGGTGAAGCTGTAACACAGGCTAGCGATGTGGTAGCTCACGAAATTCCAGGCGGAGCAAGCCGTTCAGTGATGGAGAATTCGTGCCAGACTGCATTTTGAAAGTGGCTGACATTGTATGCCCTGAACAAAAGTCAAAGTTCCGTGACATAAGTTTATCGAGTGACACGGTGACACGACGAATCGAAGATCTGGCCACGTGTGGAAGGCCTAGGCAAGGGGTCCTTTTCTATAGCACTGGATGAGAGTACAGACATTTGTGATGCTGCACAACTGCTGATTTTCATTCGAACGGTCACGGAGGACTTTGAAATAGGCGAGGAACTGCTAAGCATGGAGAGTCTCAAAGACAGAACAAGGGGAATCGACATTTGTGATGCTGTGTGTCGTAGTCTCGATGCATACAATGTGGAGCTGACATCCATGGTCGGTGTCACAACAGATGGAGCGCCAGCCATGGTCGGGAGAAAGGCAGGGGTGCTGTCTCTTTGCTCAGCGACAAAGTGGCCAATAACGGAGGTGAGAACCGAATCAAATATCACTGCATAATTCACCAAGAAGCCCTTGCTGCTCATACGCTTGAAATGAAACATGTCAAGGACATTGTTGTCAGTGAATTTCCTAAAGTCCAGAGGTCTGAATCACCGTCAATTCAAAACTTTGTTGGTGCAATCAGAGGCTGAATTTGGTGACGTCATATACTTCACTGCTGTCAGGTGGCTGAGCAGAGGTGCCACACTGAAGCGTTTTTTTAATTTGAGGAAAGAAATCGCTGAGTTCAAGCAATCAAAAGGACGAGATCTGCCACAGTTAAGTGACTCTGAATGGCTTTGTGACCGAGCGTTCCTTGTTGACCTGAACACCTTGCTCAGCGATCTCAATGTGAAGCTGCAGGGCCACGGGAAGCTCATTTCCACATTGTTTGACAGCGTCAAAGCTTTCCAGCGAAAACTTCAACTACTGCAGGGACCGCTCAGAGAGGGGGATCTAACCCATTCCCCGCCTGCAAGGTGCTCGCAGGTGAATGTGACGTTTTACATCACCTGTGTTCAGACAAGAACCACAACCTCATGGAAAAACTCCAAGAGGAATTCCACCACCGCTTCTCGGACTTCAGTGACCACGAGAAGTCGTTCAACCTATTCCAAGATCCCTTCACATGTGCACCCGAAGAAGAGCCTGCAGAAATTCAGTTCGAGCTCATCGACCTGCAGGAGAGCTCTGAGGCCAGAGCAGCATATCGAGACAAGAATCTCATCGAGTTCTACAAAGGACTTTCCATCTACGTACCCTGCACTTCGCCAACATGCCATCAGAAGGGCCTCTCTGTTCGGAAGCACATACATTTGGAGAAAACCTTCTCCACCATGAACAAATGAACAATGTTGTGACTTCACAAACACTGCACCATTGTTTGAGTGTTTCTACATTTAGCAGTCAACCTAAAATGAATGGGACATACATCATAATGTTTAAAGACACAAAGTAATGAAATGTACTGTTTCAAGGTCTAATGTGACCCTTTCTAATACGGCACAATGTATTCTGTCAAACATTTTCCAAACATTATCTTCCGTAATTGTCCGTAGGCATAATGGATTTCTATGTTTCTTTACAGCCAGTGATCGATGTGTTTCCGGTCCCGGACGCTGCAGGGCTGATGTGTGTGACTCTGGGTCAGTTAGAAATCAGAGAAGTGAGGTGAATACAACACGCTCAATCCGTCAGTTAAATATGTATTCTGTTTTAACTCGTTTTCTGTTCACGAACTAACCCTACAGCTAAAGTGAGGATATTTCTTCCATGCTAATCTCAAACTGTGTATGTATTTTGCTTAAAGGTCACCTATTATACAAAATCCACTTGTTCATGTCTCTTCTACATCAACATGTGTCCCCTCTTCTTCATGTCTCTTCTACATCAACACGTGTCCCCTCTTCTTCATGTCTCTTCGACATAAACATGTGTCCCCTCTTCTTCATGTCTCTTCTACATCAACATGTGTCCCCTCTTCTTCATGTCTCTTCTTCATCAACATGTGTCCCCTCTTCTTCATGTCTCTTCTACATCAACATGTGTCCCCTCTGTGTAAAGACACTCTGAAAGTTTCAGGAAAAAAGAGAATCAGCACTTTGGAAACAGGGCTGAAACAGAGGGGATTATGGGTAATGCTGCAATGATCTGTTTGGTGTTTCAGCCAATCAGAGACATGTTCTGTGTATATCTGAGACCTGTAATATACTGATGGAAAAACAGTATGTTAGGGGACCTGTAAGGAACCCAGCTGGTGACGCTTGTTAAAGGTACCCGTGTGTCTCCATGTGCACAGGATGCTGTCGTGCTGCAGCCTCTCCCAGCTGCTGCTCTGTGACGGCGTTGTTCAGGCGGTTGTGTGCGTGTCCAGGTCCAGAGTGGTAACCTCCTCACACTCAGCGTCTGGCTCCAGCCTGCAGGTGTTCCCGCTCTCAGGCAGCGGCAGGTAACACTCAGAGTTTGTCAAATGAAATCAAAGTGTATTTGTATAGCCCAATATCACAAAGCGCGTTTGTCTCAGTGGGCTTTACAGATAACAAACATGAATGCTAAAAGATCAAGAAAATGACAAGATAGAATGTAAAATAGAAATACATGAGATAGAACGCAACAGAAATACAATAACAAAATAGGATAAAATACCATAAAATGTAGGACTCAGGAGGAAAAACATCGGATAATCTGAAAGCAGCTTTAACTATACCATTTTCTGAAAAAGGAAAGTCTTCAGGACTCTCTTAGATGTTTGGACACTGTCTGCTTTCGTGTTATTTCCTCATTGCTCAGATATATAATTGTTTCGTCTCTCTCTCCCTCTCTTTCTCTCTCTCTCTCTCCCTCTCTCTCTCTCTCTCTCTCCCTCTCTCTCTCTCAGCACATCGGGCCCTCAGCCTCTGGTGTCTCCTGGTGTTTGTGTCGGGGCCCTCGCTGCAGTGGCTGGACTTCCTGACGCTCTGATTGGCTCTGATGAGAGCGGCCGCCTCTTTGTCTGGTAAGCAATAAACTCAACAAAATTATTCTCCCTGTTGAACAATGGAGCAAAAACATTTGGCATCTTATCTGACATTAAAATAGGAATTTCTCATATATTCACTCAAATTAACTGCATTGACACTGTTTAAGCAAAGCTCCTTTTTGAAATATTTGAGTAATTATGCAATACAAATGTTGATCATGGTATTACATCATTTTGTTTTTATTTAAAAAAAGGGCGGAGCACTGTAGAGGTGTGTTTGCAAATACTCTTCTTACATTTCTCTTAATGTACTTATACAGGAAAAGAAAAACAAGCTAACAGCACTATTAGTACCCAAGTATTTGGTAAAAATGCAATCTTTTTACATAAAGTATATGAATAAATATAAAAAGGAATATTGACTCAAACATTTTTTTAATGTATTTATTGACGAGTCAAAATGCTATAAATGGTTAGAATAATATCTATATTTGGCTCTCATGTGTAATGTTGCTTCTTCGCAGTTTAATTTATTTGTGTTTCCGTGTTACAGGAACTTAAAGACGGGTCAGCTGCTGCAGAGAATCATCCTCGGAGAAGATTTATCGCACATGGCCTGTCTCAGAGGATACTCCTACTGTGTACGTCTATCTGCTTTTCATATACGGGGTGCTGCCTGTTTTCTTTAAAGGGGACCTATCATGCAAAATGTCTTTTATACATAAACATGTGTCCCCGGTGCGTCAGGGAACTCACGCAGCGTCAGAAAATAAAACCCTCTCTCTTTTCCTCCGTACCCAAATCTCTAAAAACGGGGCTACAACGGAGCTGATCCAGATTTGCGTCCGATATGACGTAATATCTGAAATGTGGACCCACGGCCCAATCAGAAACGTAGCAGTCAGAAACAATGCCCGACTGTTTTGGACGTAATATGGTCGGTGTTTACATTAGCATGGCTAACACTCAGAGCTAACCTGTACTGGAGAGCATGTGTGTGAAGAAGCAGGAAGTAAAAAGGAACTCACCTTGTGGTATAACCGGCAAGAGAGAAAGCCTTTGAGCTCCAGACTGTTTCAGATCCTTGATAATCCATGATATGGCGTTTCATCACGGCAGCATTTAGTTTAGACGGTAGCTGCCGGGTCCCGCATGATTTTTTTTAAAGCTTTATTCCCAAGATCAGCACTTTTGAAACAGGAAGTGAAATAGAGTAGGCATGGCTAGAATGGAGGATCTGTTTGGTATTTAGAGCAAAACACTTCATAGACATGTTTTTTATATATTTGTATATATATCTGAGACCTATGCTATTGCCTAAAAATAGCATGGTAGGTGACCTTTAAATGACCTTTCTCTTCATAGGGTTTAACATGCTTTGTGTGTTTGTGTGGCTGGACAGGGAGTGTTGTTTGTCCTGCTGCAGCATCAGTTGCTCAGCTCTCTGGAGGAAGAAGTAAAAGAGAAGGATGAGGAGAGTAAGAACATGGCTCTGTTCTCCTTGGTCGCCATCAACCCTATGAATGGAAAATCTACCCTCGCTACTCGGCTGTATCCGCCCAACGCCTGGTGCGGCAGGTGAGAGGAGGACTGATGTCTTTATATATACACACTTTTGTTTATACACTCTAATAGGGCACTGGCACTGTAGAACAAACTGCCTTTTTAAAAACACACTTTTATAGACTAGCTTTTAAGTCTATGCACCTTAGACTTCACCCTATCCAGTAAAGTCTTGATGTGTTCTGAATTGCATCTTTTGTATGTGTTTAGTTGGATCTGTTTTCCTCCTGTATGACCTGACTTGGTTCTGCCTTTGCATTTCTGCAGCAATGTTCTCAATAAGTGCCAAACAAATAAAGGTTATTATGATTATCTGATGTAACAATCTGTATCTGTGTGTGTGTTCCTCAGGCTGTGTGAAGCAGACATTAGCGGCTCCAGCGTGGTGGGCCTGAGTCAGAGCGGCTGTGTGTGTGTGTGGCAGCTCTGGCCCCGGGGGCCCTCCAGGATGCTGCCGGCCCCCGAGAGCGAGGGCTGGCAGCTGGCTCGATGGGGGGGAGAGGGAACGCTGCTGACTGGACATCACAACGGAGACGTCACCCTGCACTGCTACAGTCAGACTTCTCTCTACCACCAACAAGACTTTCTGAAGATCTGATCACTTTTATCCCAAAGCAATGTCCGCCCATCGCTGTGTGAATGTTTACATGAAGATTTTAACCTTTTAAAATACTTCAAAATCACATTTGGTTCTGTGGCGTCTCGTAATCCCTGTTATTTTGTTGATTGTCAGGTTCATGTTTGTATTGTGTGCCTCGACTGTGACACACTGATGCATGCTTAAATGTGCAATGCTCAAAAACCTAAACTACACACTACGGGGAAGGGAAAAGCCCAAAAAGCATAATAAAGGAGTCTCTGCTAAGATTTGGTAAACGGAACATATTCAACAACTCATTGAACCGCTGGTACTCGGAAAACAAGACTGAATTATTGAAGGTTTAGTGCTTCCTATTTGTTTTCCTTCAGCCTTTCTACACTGTTAGAGTTCATCGAGCCCCAGTATCACACTCTGTGAGAGTGTTTCCTTAATGATTGATTTTCACATTTGAGACCACTGTACAACCAACTTTGTGTTTTATCACTGCTGCTGTTATGAATGTTCCTTCCTGTTGTTACTTGAATATGTTGTTGCATGTCTTCTATTTAAAAGAAAGAAAAGTGTTGCCAAAGTTTGTTCTTATCATTTACATTAAACCTTAAATATGTTGTATTTGTGTCTCCTTTTTGTATTTCTATAGTTTATTCTATTGCCCTAACAACAAACGCTTAAAACACAATGTTTGAATAACAGCGCTATTTTTTACAATTCTCAATACTAAGATAACTTCACAGTCGGTACGAACTAGAATGTACTAAAATATTAGTAAAATATTGTATTTGTAATTGGGGTCATATAGTTATGATCTCACCCTGAGACATGCATGGTGTGTTTTTGTTGCTTTATTTAATTTTGAATGTTAAGAACTAACTGGGAAGTACAATATTTGAGAAATGTCTGTAACCTAAATAGCAGTTTGTCAAATCCTAAAAATAACCTAAGCTGTTTGGAGGTCTGTGTCCGCCAGGGGGCGCCAGACTGATTTACTCTACATGGTTCATTGGCACATTGACTGCTTTTCAAAATGTTTACCTATTGACATTAAGACAAACAGTTTAAATCTTCCCCGGCTCCAAAGTCAAACTACTGAGGTTGTTCATCTTGGGTTTGTAATAACTACTGGGGTGTATCGGGGGCCACTTATGATTCATATAGTGCAAAGGCTGTTTCCTGTGAAAAAAAACATTTCCTGTATTCTTATATCAGGGACAGTAAAGTGTGAAAATATTCTGTGTAATTGGACTCTTTAAGAGACTTTGCTTCAAGTGTGCATAAGAATGTTAAAATAAACCCAAAAAAGAAATGTACATTTTGATAAAAACACTCTTTAAAGGTAGGGTAGGTAAGAATTGAGAAACCAGCTTGAGTGCGCGAGAATTTGAAAGTATACAACTGAAAAAAACCTGCCCCTTCCTTACAGAGCCCCTCCTCCAACACACACGAACGCGCACATGACCCATGAGGGCACGAGATAAATGTGTGCACGAGATGGAAGGCTGACAGGCAGGTAGGCCATCCAGTGATTTTAGTCGGGCCAGCTCAGATTGGTCGTGCTTTTTACAGTACTACGGCTTCACAGATGACGTTTTTTAATAGATTCATTGCTATCGGGATGTTAGGATGTTAAGAGCATTCCATGGAATATAACAAAAAGTGTTTCTGAAGTGAATTACCTACCCCACCTAGATTTTCCAGAGATTTAACAGAAGTGTAGATAGTTCAAATTTGCATTTAAAAAGAAAAATAACTTTTCTGGTCAAGCATTGTCAAGAATGAAACGGTAGTTTTTGCACAGCCAAATTCTAATATCTTATAAGCAGCACATGAAACAGACTCCAGTCATTTGTCAAGTTAAAGACAATCTTTATTTAAACTTGGGTAAAAGCAATCCATCTTTACAACAGGTAGGCATATTCAGAAGTATATGTACAAGTTTGCACGTCGTGTTGAAAAGGACAAGACGTCTAAAATAGACTTATAAAAGAGTAAAATGTAGCTACAGGAAGAATATGCATGATGAAGAAATATTAACATGGTCCATTTCTCTACATACAACACAGATAAAAACAGACAAAACTAGAGAAGCAGACCCGAGAAGCTTTTTCCATCCACACAGCCATCTGAGCCTCAACCTGCACCAAGTGATTTAATAAACATGACTGAACAAACGATCAAACAAGCAGAGAAATCTGGGAGCAATGTCTCACTTTCAAAATCCATCTGTCCTTTTAAGGCTTATTTGAATGCACAGGTTTAATTAATATGCAGCCATCTTTGATTTACCGTCAGCAGGATGTGTTGGCCAAGATTAAGCTTCATCAAGAGTTTCCTTTAAACAGCAGGAAATAAAAGTGGTTGAGGGACCAAAATTCAACAATGTACAACATATAGAAGATAAATGTTCAATGTACAGCCTGAAAAGTGAATAAAACACATGAGCATTTAAGAGTCTGTTTCTGATTAGAGACAGACGGTGATTAAAGGTGTGTCTATTGTGCGGCGGGGGAAGGCTTGCTGTCCAGCAGCTTCTCCACCATTAGCTTAGCGTAGCGCAGGCGGCTGGCCAGCTCCTTGGTGCAGCCGAACTCTTCGAGCAGCGACAGCTTGTACGTGCGGAACTCGCGCTTCTCGTCGATGTAGGTGACCGCGTTCATGAACGGACACAGGATCAGCTTGGTGTGGTCCTGGAAGAGGGGTGGGGAGGGGGGGAGAGAGAGGAACATAAGTTCAGAATCGAGCCGCAGCTTATGATTATACATCGATATCTGCCCATTATCTTTTAAATTAAATCGGCCGTCGATACAAACATTTCTCAGATTCTCAATGAGACGTCTTTAAAAAAGGTCTTGTTTTGTAAAAAACTAAAGATAACAATTTTCATGTCCAATATGAATCTGAAGAAACGTCTATATCTGAGGCAAACGGCTGCATTTACTTTAAATATGATCTTAAATATACTAATATTGTTTGTGTGATTTTCTGGTTTTAAATGCTGGAATCCGGTAAACATTTCCGGATTAATAATTAAATCCACATTACTGATGACTATTAATCAAAATGATCATGGAGTTAATATTTTGGGAAAGATAGTCTACCCTACAATAGCGGTAAAAAAACGTCAAGCTATGTGGTGAAAAACATAATGCCATACGAGTACTAAACATCGAACACCAGTGACTCATGAATAGTTGAAACTCTATATTAGAATCTGTGGGCTAAACAAAATAAGCTAAATGTTTAAGAGACACCGGTGGGAGGAGATGCTGTGCGTCTCACCAGGAAGAAGTTGATCTGAACGGTGCCGTTGGTGAGGTGCAGCACGATGGCGCTCTTGGTCCTGAACCACAGGGAAAGGTAGGGCAGGCGCGCCAGCTCGTCTCCGTCCCGCCGGGCCATGTTTGCGCCGGCCTTCAGCAGGTGCTCGCTCATGTAGTTACGGAAATATTTCAGCAACGTTATCTAGCAGGGGGAAGGGTGACAAGTTTGTAAGAAAAATGATATGCAACATAAGTTTACCTGAAAAGTGTAGCCTATTAATAGCTGTCAAATAAATAAACACATAAAACACTTCATCCTAAAATACACTGGAGAAAATGTCTAAATTGTTTTGTGGACCCCTCACCTTCTTGTTGAGAGCCGGGGGGAATGAGCGCGCGCTCAGGTAGGACTCTGTGGCCGTCTTGTCGATGTACTGCAGGCTGTCTCCGTCGGTGTACATCATGAGCCGCGTGTAGTCGTTGAACAGCACCCCCACACTGTTGTCGCAGAGCTGGTAGCCTGGAATACACATTCAAAAACACGTTATAATGAAACCTGTCAAATGTTAACCTAAAAATAACACATGTCAGCCCTATTTAGGAGACACTACACATCCTCAACACCATTTCAAACTGACTTAAAGCAAATCTGAGCGGGCATTTCTCTGCAGCCATGTCTTGTTACTTGGAGACATTTAACAAAATGCATGATGGCCTCATGTTTCTGAAGCCGTTTCAGGGCCCTGGCGTTGTCCACTCTGGCACACCGTCTTTCACCAACTTGTGCTTTCTTGTGCACCATACAGGGATTTAAACTTTATTTTGCAAAACATGACAGCAGAGTTTAATAACCTTGCTTTCCGTGATGCGTCAATGAATCAAAGAGTTAGTGTTATCAGTTACACTTGAGCTTTTCTTGCTGGGAAAAATGTCCATTTGCTCAAAATAACTGTCTGAGTCCCAGTTGTGACACCTGAGCACCCAGAACAAACAAACTTATATGAGCTGTGAAGGACAACGCAAATGTTTTGTATGTCGCTTTAAAGATACGATAGATTTTGGATATCGTCAATGGGAAAAGAGTTGTGCTTTCCTAGTTTTGAAGGTTGCATCACCGTAAACCTACAAATGTCCTGAACTAACCAGACAACAATTGTAGCATGTAGTTTTATTTTGTAAAAGCAAGTTTTAAGCAGTATTTGGTCTAAATGTTATTTTCTCAATAGCAACCAACCAGAGGATTTAGCAAATGTGTCCTTTGGCTGCTGGATGGAGAGTCTAATTCTTACCTAATCCATATTTGTCAGAGTAGTCGACCCATTTGCTGATCCAGAAGATGGGAATACATGCGGGATCCTCTGCCTCTTCTGGAAAAACAGAACAAAATCTTTGTAAGTAAAGTTCACAGTGGCACAAAAAATATCCACATTTTTTAAATGTGCAAAATTGAATCTTATTAGAAAAATAGTTTGCGTCGGCACTCACCTTGGCAGATGACTGCCTTCTCAGAGGGCTTAGCCGCGATGATGGTGTTGAGCTGCTTCAGCATCTCTTTAATGTGGCACTCTGCCGGCTCAGGCTCCCTACACAGAAAACACAACGGTTACACACACAAAGATGACTTTTCTAAAATAATGTGACACAAATTCATTCCAAATTGTCACACGCTGGCTTTCTCTACACATTACATTACATTGCATTTAGCTGACGCTTTTATCCAAAGCGACTTACAATAAGTACATTCGACCAGGAAGACACAACCTTGAGGAAAACAGAATCATATAAGTACATCAGGTTTCATAGAGCCAATCAGTTCAAGTGCTACTCAACTGGCTTTAGATAAGCCAGTCCTTTGTTAGTATAGAAGTGCTCTGTTAGACACTTCCATTCAGGTTATTTATTTGTAGCCGTAGGAAGATATGGTTTGCAGATAAAAGGCATCCATATGAGGCACATTCTTAAACAACGCAACAGAGAAATCTCAACCACAAAAAGCACCCCTGCTCCGCCACATCTAAAAGCCACTAGTACAAACAGGAGGAATCCACAAAGTTAACATTTCAAACATCTCTCACCTTTGCATATGCTCATCCTTCATACCCACGTGCTCTGTCCCTGCTGGAAAAGGAGAGAAAACAACGTCATGAACTCTATATCCAACCGAAACATTTCAGAATACATGTAATAATATAACTTCTGCACAGAGTTAGATGTCATGTTCTGCTGGGCCTGTTACCTTGGTTGTTGATAGCAGTCAGTGGGCGTCTCTGGCTGAGCTCTGTAGAGGTGTTGGGGGCGATGGAGAAGCGGGGGGGAACCGTGAGGCACGTGGTGGGCAGACGTACGGGGATGTAGCCGGTGGTGAAGTACTCGTCCACTTCCAGCTCAGCGATGGTCGGCCTCTGGGCGGGTTCGGCATGCAGCATGCGCTTTATGAGGTTGGAAGCCAACGGGTTGATGTGCTGTGGAAAGAGATGCAGGTTATTAGATAAGTCAAACAAAACATGTGTAAAAACGATATGTTGAAGGAATATTGAGTGTTACTTTAGCAGAACTTACCCAGGGGATGGTGTAGTTGTTCTTCTTGATGCGGTTGTAGGTCTCCTTCAGACAGGAGGTCTCGAATGGGGGTTTACCCACCAACAGAGTGTACCTGAGAGGATGCAGACAGTGAGGAGGTTAATCTGGCTGAATCTTTTGCTCAAGTGACTTTCTTTTTATATTCAGTCAAACTGTGACTTACAAAATGCACCCAAGCGACCAGATGTCCACTTCATAGCTGTGGCCTTTCTTACAAAGCACTTCAGGGGCAATGTAGTTAGGCGTTCCACACAGGGTCTTCTTCCTCTCGCCATCAAACTCGATTTTAGTGGCCAACCCAAAGTCCCCTGGAGTAGAAATACAGAAAAGGTTTTGAAAAAGGCGATGACCAACTCAAACACTTTTGTAGTATTCGCTTTTGGGACATCTGTGTGCCATGTTCCCTAATGAAAACGTTTTTGTTGGTTTGTTACTCCTGACCACTATTCATCTAGGACATATGACACATTTGTGATGAGGGCTTTGCTTCATCACAGGACTAAAAGGGTTTATTTGAGTCGACAGGTATCCATTACCCTTCTCAGGTGAGACAAGAGGATTGAAGTGAAATCATATGCCATCTAAAAAGGACTAAATTACCGATCTTGAGCTCCATGTCATCATTAAGGAAGATGTTGCCCAGCTTCAGGTCTCTGTGGATGACTCTGTTTTTGTGCAGGTAGTGGACACCCTTCAGCAGCTGGGTCATGTAGTAGCGAGCCTCAGGTTCTGTCACAGCCTTACGACGCTTATGCAGCTCCAACAAGGACTGCAATGGAGAAGAAGATCATTCAATTCAATGTGAGAAAAAAACCCACGATGAAATACAATGTTCTTTCTGTGAGACTTGAAAGTCAATGACAAAAAGCAGGACTAAAAAGGCTAAAATGAGAAATAGTTTGAGGATTAGTGGATGGATTTGACAATGATTCTAAAGCAAATATTTGGGATGTGACCATGGCAGCACAAACAAGGACAATAAGTCGATAACCATTAATTATTTTCCGTGTAATGACTTATTTGACTTTATATAATTAGATACATTAGGCCAGCGTGTTCAAAATCCCGTGTTCAATGTAAGCCACCACCCATCGGACAACGACAGAGACTGCCGTGTAACCGTTGGCCCTGTGAAGTGTATACACTAAAGAACATTACTTTTTTTAGTTTTTAACTCACCCTTCTCCTGCAGATTTCCAGGACAACAAAGACAAAGTCGTCATCTTCGAAAAACCCATGGAAACCCACGACGTTTGCGTGGTTCAGACTCTTGTGAATGGCGATTTCAGAGGTCATTTTCTCCCTCTGGTGCTGTTTCAGGATCAGGGACTTGGGCACGATTTTCCCGGCGAAAACTTGCTTCGTCTCCATGTCTGTGATTTCGTAGCATTTTGCGAAACCACCCTTTCCAAGGAATCTCCCCCTCGCATATCTCTTCATGGTGCGTGGATCAACCAGGACATCTGGGATTTCTTTGAGAGGAGCTGATTTCGGGTCGACATTTGCCGATGGATTCGCCGGCTTTGCAATATCTGCATTCATTTTTTAATTAAAGTGCTCTCTGCGTCTTTTACAAAGGAAACGCTTAAAAACTAACAAGTAGAGGTATCGGTATTTTGTGAAAAGGTTCAAACTATGGTTAACCGACGGTAGTTTAGCACTGGAAGCTAGCTTGCGCCCATGCACTGGTGAATTCAAATCAAAACTAATGTTAACCACGCTTTAACGCGAACGTTATACAAGCCTTTGATTCAGCATTAAACAAAATGAAGTGAATGAGAATCTAAAGATTTAAAAACCTGAAACTAACCATGTAACTAATTGCCAGACGCGTCTCTCGGTGCTTGCAGCGTTACTCTCAGTCCTGCCTTTTGACAACAGTCTCTGGTACAAATTTAAAAAGCTGCCTCGTCGTAATGGCGCTCTCTGATTGGTCCACTCGATTTGAATTCCAAGGTGGTGCAGCAAAGCATCCTGGGAAGATGAGTGCAACCATAGCCAATCACCGACGAGAAAAGCATATGCTGCGTTATGATTGGCTGAATGCCGTTTGCTAGTCGTGCGTCATTTCCTAAACACAGTGCTTGACGGGAAATGCAGTTGGATTGGCATTTAAAACAGTTGTTGAGAATGAGAACAGGTTGTTTTGTGGTTCTTGCTTTACGAGAAAAATGTTTTTTAAATATTTACTTAGGTTACAGTCGCATTAGCTCGGTGTACGTGGTATAGTTACTGTGATATAACAAAGATAATGTGGCTATTAAATGTAATCAACGATCAAAAGTGAAAGTATTTCGAAGTATTTGTATTCAGCTAATGGTTACCAGGTAGTACATTCACTCAGATTGTACAGAAGGCTACATTTTTCGACTATTTCCAATTTATGCTAGTGGTTCAAACTATTTCTTCAAGTGTGTGTATTTTATTTGACAGCTATGAGTAGGCTAATAGTTACTTTTTTAGGTTACATAACATTTATCCAACGTGACTAATATACACTGTTGGCCAGGCCTTCAGGAGTAATATTGGGTTCAGTCAGTGTATCCTGCCCAAGCACTCTTTGACATGTTGACTGCTCACTGACCCGTTAGTTGATGGAAGATCATTTATATATTACCATATTTTATTCACTATGCTCCTTAGATGTGCATGTGTGCAACTGTTTGTGTATTTGTATATGCATGTTGTAAAAAGTGTGTACTGTATGTACCTGTATAAAAACGCATGTGCGTGTATGACTGAGTGGAAACTGAACCCTGTTAATAAAGGTCCATCTTCATCTTCTTCTTCACGTTCATTCATTGGACTAAATCACCTCAAGTGTAGTTTAGATTACAATTATGAAACAACAGACAAAAGTCACTACAAAAAGTTGATAAACGTGTATATATATATATATATATATATATATATATGCGTGTGGTGCAGGTTGATGCAGTGAGCATGTCGTTGTGTCCCTGGGCAAGACACTTCACCCCAAATTGCCCACAGTATTGAGTATGTAAGTCGCTTTGGATAAAAGCGTCTAACAAGTGACATGTAATGTAATATAATGGATCCCATATCAGGGGTCCCATTAAACAAACCAGGTAGAGTCCTCATGATCAGCAACACCCGTAGGTAGGAGATAGGTATCTTGCACTTTGAGGTGTTTTCTACCCCACTACAATTCCGAGGTAAATTATGTACTTTTACTCGACTACATTTATTTAATACCTTTCTTTGCTGATTTTGATGAATAATGTGAAATATAATCAAGTGTTGAATCAGACTTTAGTTCCACCTGGACTAAATTCACTAAATTCACAAGCTACCCTGCAGTATACATATGCAGCTAGTCATTCAAACTAGCTGCACCTTTACCAGCTTTGAGAACACTTTAATGATCAATCATTATAAAACATATCATATATATTATTCTGAAATGGACCAATCTGCACAATGACTACTTTTACTGTCGCTACTTGAACTATATTTTGATGATCATACTTTTCTACTTTTACTTGAGGAACATTTGGAATGCAGGACTTTTACTATAACAGAGTATTACACTCTGAGTACTTCTACTTTTACTCAAGTACAAGATTTGAGTGCATCTACTTTTACCCAAGTACAAGACCTGAGTACTTCTACTTTTACCCATGTACAATATCTGAGTTCTTCTCCCACCTCTGAACCAATGTACTTAAAGTATCAAAAGGTGAAGTACTCATTATGCAGAATGATGCCTGTCGGTATTGCATTAATGCATTAAACAAAGGTTAAGCTAATGCCTACTCCAACAATGGAATATACAATAAATATATATAGTACTTTTACTTTTGGAACTTTAAGTATATCTTGATTCTAATACCTTTGTACTTTTACTTGAGTAATATTTGCAATGCATGACTTTTACTTATAACAGAGCATTCCTACACCTTTTATTTGTTTTGAGTTTGTAACTTTATGTTTTTCAGTTAAATTAAATATAATGTAAAAAAGCAGTTATACCTCAAACTGTTGCAAGTTTAGCAGTAAAAAATAGCCAACTGAAAGTACCAACAGTAATCACCCCGCACAATGGCTCATTTTATAATAACTACCTTTAAATCATTGTCACATCATCAACACTAGGGGGCAGCAGTAGATCCAGAATAATAATAATCTGAAATGTAATGTAATATACGCCTAATGCCTGAATCTGCTTTATTGTTTTCAATACTTTTTTTGATGCAGTAGGTGAACCTATATGTTCATAAAATAGTGTGTGTGAAATTAGCTGTATATATTAAACTAAGCATTTTATATGATTTTATTTCAGGTTGTTTAAACTTTAGTATGTCATGTGTTTCGTTGTCCTGAATAATGAAAGGCAGGTTTTCAGAGGAAACATTTTTGATACTAAATATCTTGGTTTCTTCTTTCCTAAAGTCACATTGTTCTGTTGTCTTACAAAATACACTACACTAAATAACATCAGTGTTCTTTCTTTTCTTTTGTATTTATTGGCATTGCATTTGATATATAAATTATCCAAAAGCTACGAAAGTAATCAGGTTTTGAGTTAGATTAAGGTATTAATTACATGTTTTTAAAGGTAACTAATAATTGTAGTGGATTACATTTTTTAAGTAACACGGACAGCCAACCTGTTAATCTGGAAGGCAGATTTCTCAAAACCCTGCCACGTGTTTCCTTTACAGATCACTGCACACAGCAAATAAACACCTCCAATAAAAGGACGTGGCAATGGGAGAATAATTATGTTAGAGTGAGCTCCAATATTCAATATTATGGACTCTCACATGTCTCTGCTTACCTTGAGCTTTTTATCTACTCAGTTTGTGTCTGAAGTGCCTCAAACTATTTCTGTAGGGTCTGACTTAAGGGATTTATTACGATTATTGATCTTCCTGTTTGTCTGAAACATCTCCAAATATTCATCCTCCCTGCCATTACATGTTACCATGGTAACATGCAGAAATCCTGCACTGGAGAGATGAGGATGCTTTTGATATCTTTCTGTTTGTTTCTCTATAGCGCTGCAGGAATGAATCTTAAAACCGGTAATTTAGTTTTTTGGATGTGTTTTTGATTAGAAGCCTGAAATAAAGTCTGTGGTTTTACATAAACCACACATACAATATGTCAGTCAATATCTCTTTTGTGAATTTCTGAGGCTTCTTTAACACTTCTTAAAAAAGACAATTGCTAATAAGCGACTAAACAAGCAAGTCTGACTTTAGCTCAGTGGTACTTAAAGAGGCCCTGTTATGCTTTTTGGGGTTTTGCTTTTTGTGTGCATGTAAATGGTCTGCAAAGGTTAAAATCCTAAAGTTATTTCGAGAGGGAGTTTCTCTCCCACACACTCCCCCCTCCCCCTGCCTGACCATTGGACTCCTTTGTTTACTTCTGTAACATAGTGACATCACTACGTAACACTTGCGCTTCTATTGGCTAGCGCTCCAACACATTGTACGTGATAGGCTAAGGGGCGGGACATCTCTAAGTGGTTGACTAATCACAACAGAGCCGGCCAGCTAACCAATCAGAGCAGACTGGGCTCTGGTTTCAGACAGAGGGTGAAAAGAGGTGCTGCAGCATGAGAAAAAAATAAAGGGCTTTTTGAACATTAAAGCATGGAGACATGTCCCAGTAGAGACACTAAATACACAAATCAAACCTCAAAACGAGCATAGGGCCCCTTTAAGTCATGCCAGTTTGTTGTTGTCCGTTTGGAGCTTATAGCTTTTTCCTTTTGCTGATTGCAATAAACTTAAAAAATGTTAATATATGAATTTATCCTGGAGTTATCCTCACAAAATCTAATGGAACAAACCCGTTGACTCTTTGCCGAGTTTGGCACACATATGACTCTGTAAGAGGAGAAGCGCTGTTTCCTCTGCAGAAGGACGGAGGAAGAGGAAGAGGAGTAGGTTACCTCCCTCTACTCTCGTCTTCCTTTCCCTTGTACAGTTTTGGCTCAGATAAATCTCAAGGGGATATGATGCATGTGCTTTCATCCTTCTCCCACACAAAACGGCATCTATCGCATCTCAATTGAATCCTCGATGGCCTATTTTCTATTCAGTTTTCATGGAGGAGGAAGATGACAACCAGTGTGGCTAAATGATGGAGCTCTATGGCACTAAGGAGGAAGATATCGTGTTAAGTTGAAAAAATAACAGTTAGGATCAATTCAGCAATGGTTTTGGAAATATTAACTACCACCAAATTAGCCTTTAAATAAATGAAGGTGCAAAAAACTAAAAAGAGTAGCTGGAGATGTGCAAGTTCACCTTCTGGGCCAAGGTGTCCTTGAGCAAGGCACTGAAACCCTCCCTTGTTCTGCACAACCTGGCAGCCTTTTCACTCTTACACCTCTCTGTAAATGCATGTGTTTGAACATATGTGTTCAAATGTTATCTGGATAGGTCCTATGTGTGTGTGTGTGTGTGTGTGTGTGTGTGTGTGTGTGTGTGTGTGTGTGTGTGTGTGTGTGTGTGTGTGTGTGTGTGTGTGTGTGTGTGTGTGTGTGTGTGTGTACAATAACAGAGTTGAAAACTGAATTATTAATAAAGGATCTTTTTTTTTTTTTTTCTTAAAGAAGACAATTGTTGGGAACTTCGCTCTCTGGGCGACTTGATGAATATCTGTTCAAAATGTTGTGCCAACCCATCTATATGTTGAGATGTTAAGATCTCACCCAAAGTGATTGACGACAGACTGACAATGCAACTATAGCATGAACCACATCACTCCAAAATGTTACCAGTTACCAAATTAAAACTGCTTGGTTCAAAGTTATTTGGAAAATCCATGCATCAGATCCTGGAGAAATAAAATCAATTGCCAAGAAGAAGAAGTCCAGGAGAACATCAAATATTAAGAGGGAACACTTTATTGAGGTTTTTCAGATCAAGTGTAAGAACATGACAAGAGAGAGGAAGGCACAGCCACAATTATAGCCAGAGACACTTTCATTGCGTTGACACACCATCCATTTCATCATAACAAACATGTGCTTTTCACTTATTGTAGTTGGAATCTATTGTGCAGAATTAGTCATAGCTGGAATATATGTATCTATGACTATAGTATAGTTTGTATGCATTCATGTGCATTTGAGTGCATAGTAGCTTACCTTCAACCTCCTTTTCACTACTTCTAACAGAACGGATGATTATTCTCACTAAGAAGTCTCCTTAAGTTGATGATTGAACCTCAACGCTCCTTTGATTTGTTTCCAAGCATAATTGAAAACCTTCCACTGCCAATCAGAGGAGTGGATTACAGTGTTTATGGAAAACCTTTGACTACTGACTACTTCCTGTAGATGCGTCTGTCTATAAACAGATTGTGTCTTCCTGCACGACAAAGAGAAGGAAATACATCTGGCAAGTAGCATACAGGCAACATGTTAGATCTATTCCTTTCTTTTAAACCCTCAGGACACTTTTTCACTTGGTTACTATGTTTCTTTTAAGTATTCAGCGACATAAAAGCCTTATATACAGCAGAAGAATGTACATTAGTAACATCCCTTTATCTAGTTTGAGTTGTGCTTAATAGTTTAAAAGAGAGCAGGAGATGAAAGCAGCGTCTAGAGCGAGCAGGACATTTAACAAGAGAAGGTTAGTAAGTGATGATTTATCATTCAGTATGTTTGTTTACACCAGTAGTCACCACAGTGAGGCACCACATTTCCCAGCGTGTGTACATTTGATTGGAAGTGAAACCACATTATGATTTATTCATGACACAACATCAGTACATCCACATGTCCAGTTAAAAAGCCCAGTGGGAAGAGATAATAATAATAATGGAAAACACCAGTAGTGCTTTGGTGTCATGACTTCCAGTTTAACGCATCCATCCAGACAAGTTCACGATTACACACACACACACACAGGCACATGTATGCAAAAAAGAAGAAGCTACCTACAGTATTTATCAATAGTTTGAAGCATTGTGTCAGGTAGAGTGGAGGTCCAGCTTTGTGTTCTCAGTATTCCCAGAGGGTGGCGCTGTCCAGGGAGTCGGCGCTGGCCTTCAGCCCTCCAGCGTGGTCTCCCTTCAGGTACTTCCCCCCCAGAGCACGGATGGCCATCTTGTTGAGGTCACAGAACTCAAACAGGAACTGGACGGGTGTGGAGCCGCTGCATCCCACCGCCGTGTCCTCTCCGACACACCAATACTTCCCCTGGGAGTCTGGAGGAAACACACACACACATCACTTCAGGGGACATGCATTTCCTGTTGACTTATCCTAACCTTAACCCTAACCAACACATACCTAACCCTAACCCTTACCCTAACCACGTCTTCACCCTAAAAGTAATGATTCCCCGCATGGGGACCTCCATTTTGTCCCCATAAGGGAGGCGAGTCCCCACACGTGACCGTGTAAACAGATTTAGGTCCCCACAAGTATAGTAATGCTAGGCCACACACACACACACACACACACACACACACACACACACACACACACACACACACACACACACACACACACACACACACACACACACACACACACACACACACACACACACACACACACACACACACACACACACACACACACACACACACACACACACACACACACACACACACACACACACACACACACACACACACACACACACACACACACTTTATAAAGCACCGGATGATGTGTATACCAAGGGAAAACGTCTGCGGCTGAACAGTGAAGCCCATGTGGAAGTAACAGAAACTGCAGTTCATCGAACGTCCACTTGAGGCTCACTCCAAAAGCAAGTCAATCCCCATAGTCCCCCCTTTAAAGCAAATGTATTTAACTACCGTTCAAGTTACCAAGTTATACAAGCCTTAACATAGAAAGAAAGCAAGAAATAATACATAAGATGTTTATTATTTTATTGGAGTTTTGCTTATTTTGTTTGATTTGTTTTTGACTATTGTAAAGGCCGGTTTTCTTTGTTACATGTGGAACAAGTTATTTATTTTGAGCATTGCACAATATCATCCCACCATCGGAGGACAAGCAGCTCATGAACTGTGACTAACAAAAATATAAAGGAAAGAAAACGAGTTAGAAATGTCTGTTTAAGGCGTCTATTGGCTTGATAGAAAATCTAGCTAAAGTTAGTTAACCCTAACCCTTAAGAGCTTGGTAAACAAAAGTTGTGGTCGATATAGCTAGATTCACCTTTTCACATCTGAGCAAATACATCTACATCTATCACTGTATCATCATGGAGGAAAAGGATAACAGACATTTGATCAGCACTAAGTAGGTTTGATGGCTGAAATGATGAAAGGTTTTTTATGTAAGGTGGTTGTGGAGCCATGTAGCCATGATGTTATTCCCATTAGATCTCTAAACATTGACTGTGTCTGGAGCAAAGTGGAGTTTTATAGACCTGTGATGTACCCACACTGAGACGAGGAAATAGGAGCGTCGTGCCCAGGGTAATGTGAATCTGTTCAAGTTTGTGCATTGTTTTGCTATTCTTGAATGTTTGATTTTCCCATCTAATTTAATTGTACTATTGACCAAAAAGGGAAGAATAAATATTACCCCATTGATCTGTTATTCCCATGTACAAGAAACAAGATAGACGCCAAAGGGCAAACCGTTGTAATTGTTTACAAACAGAAACATCCACTATGAGGATGCATGCTATTTTCACATAGTTTTCTACACAATGTTTTTTTTTAATCATGTGTCTTGTTAAAGATATGTAAAACATGCAGGGACAGCACAACAGTTCTGTTATCCGCCCACCTTTAAGAGCATACGCTCCGTTGTGAAACTCCAGCTGGAAAACGTCGTACGATGCTCTGTTGGAGTCCAGGGTCGCCATCCCTGCTTTACGCGCCCCGATGAACCCGTGCTCTCCACGAAGGACGATGATTGGACGGTTGATCAGCTTCATCAGGAACTGTTCAGCCTCACCTGAAGAGATCAGGATTTTGATAAACCAACTCTTTCCCCAAAGCATCTTAAACGTCACCTATTATGCAAAATCCACTTGTTCATGTCTTTTATATATAAACATGTGTCCCCTCTGTGGAAAGAGACTCTGAAAGTTTCAGGAACAAAGATTCGCTCACTTTTTGTCCTGATCCATTTCTATAAAAACCTGTCTGAAAATGAGCTGATCAGATTTTGGCCACTTTATGATGTCATAACGATTGTTTGGCTTGAGTAACCATTAGCCAATCAGCAACCACGGTAACCTGAAAAACAGTATAATAGGGGACCTTTAATGAGAGGATGATCGTAGCTCATTGACAGGAACGTCACTGACCTGTGGTGTCGACAGTAGCAGCTAAGTGCCCGTTCCTCTTGGCGATCACATATTTGTTGTTGGCTGCACGCACACAAACACGACCGTCACGCCACTCCAGCTCAAAGTAACTGTCGGCCGACCTGTGACACACACATTAACAAACTCAATGAGCAAACTATGAGGAATATGCAAATTAGGTGCGTGACATGTGTGTGTTTATGTGTGTGTGGTTACTTGGTGGATGCCGTGCACTGCAGGCCCCCAGATGCTGTCAGGGTCCAGTATTTTCCAGCAGCGGTTCTGAAGGCACACTTCCTGTCCTCACGGCTCATCTCCAACTGGAACACTTCCTGATCTCCTTCCTCGTCCTGATTGGCTGACAGGTCTATGCCTAGAAAAGTGGGACAAGCTGTTGTCAGATTTCATTCAGTCTGAAACTCTGAATCCCTCCTATTCATGAGGTTGACTCTGAAAGGGACACAACGTCCTACTCTCTGTGCCCAGTTTTTTTTAAAGTGTTGTTTCAAAGATTTGTTGCAGCCTACAGCGGGATGATGAGATAGAGAGAATAGATGAGAATAAGAATAATGCAAGATTTCTTTTCAGCACTGTAGCCAGGCTGACAGAGAGCCACAGCTCGATTGAGCCTTCTATTCCCATAGCACTCAGTAGTAATGATTTTATGTGCTTTTTTAACGATAAAATTGTTACTCTTAGAAACAAAATTAATGACCTCTTGCCTTCGACCAGTATAGTGTTATCAACAGCTCCCGGAATCGTAAGTTCTAATATTACACTAGATAGTAAACTAGAATGCTTTTCAGCCATTAACCTTGAACAATTAAATTCAATGATTCTCTCTTCTAAACCATCAACGTGCATGTTAGACCCAATTCCAACTAAGCTGTTGAAGGAAGTTTTTCCATTAATTAGCACTTCTTTATTAAATATTATGAATATGTCTTTATTATCAGGCTATGTTCCACAATCATTCAAAGTAGCAGTGATAAAACCGCTTCTTAAAAAGCACAACCTCGATCCAGAGGTTTTAGCCAACTATAGACCTATTTCTAATCTTCCGTTCCTCTCAAAAATTCTTGAGAAAGCGGTCGCAAAACAGTTGTGTGATTACTTAAAAAACAATGATTTATTTGAAGATTTTCAGTCTGGCTTTAGAACACATCATAGCACAGAGACAGCTCTGGTTAAAGTCACAAATGATATTCTAATAGCCTCAGACAAGGGACTTGTCTCTATTCTTGTTTTGCTCGATCTTAGTGCTGCATTTGATACTATCGACCATGATATCCTATTGCAAAGACTAGAGCACTTAGTTGGCATACAGGGAACTGCTTTAGGCTGGTTTAGGTCCTATCTATCTGAACGCTCTCAGTTTGTACGTGTTAACGATGAATCTTCCACGCAAACCAAAGTTAGCCATGGAGTGCCACAGGGCTCAGTGCTCGGACCTATTTTGTTCACATTATATATGCTTCCGTTAGGCAATATTATAAGGAATCATTCTGTAAACTTTCATTGTTATGCGGATGATACTCAACTATATTTATCAATCAAGCCTGATGAAATTAATCATCTAAATAAAATTCAAGACTGCCTTAAGGACTTAAAAACGTGGATGACCTTAAACTTTTTGATGTTAAACACGACCAAAACTGAAGTTATTGTACTTGGCCCGAAGAATCTACGAAACAAATTATCTAAAGACATACTAACTATGGATGGCATTAATTTGGCCTCCAGTGAGACTGTAAGGAATCTTGGTGTTATATTTGATCAGGATTTATCCTTTAACGCCCACATAAAATCAATTTCAAGGACCGCCTACTTCCATCTACGTAACATTGCAAAAATCAGGCATATCTTGCCTCAAAACGATGCAGAGAAACTAGTCCATGCATTTGTTACTTCTAGGCTGGATTATTGTAACTCTTTATTATCAGGGAGTACCAAGAAGTCAATCAAGTCGCTTCAGCTGATTCAAAATGCTGCGGCTCGTGTACTAACCAGAGTTAGGAAAAGGGACCACATTACTCCTGTTCTGGCTGCCTTACACTGGCTCCCTATAGAACACAGGATAGAATTTAAAATTCTTCTTCTCGCCTACAAAGCCCTTAATGGGCAGGCGCCATCTTACCTTAAAGAACTCATTATACCCTACTGTCCTACTAGGGCATTGCGTTCCAAGAATGCAGGGTTGTTGGTTGTTCCTAGAATCTTTAAAAGTACAATGGGAGCCAGAGCCTTTTCTTATCAAGCTCCACATTTGTGGAATCAGCTTCCAGTTTGTGTTCGGGCGGCAGACACCCTATCCGTTTTTAAGAGTGCACTTAAGACCTTCCTTTTTGATAAAGCTTATAGTTAGGGCTGATTAGATTCAGCCCCTAGTTTTGCTGATATAGGCTTAGTTTGTCGGGGGACATCTTACTTCTTCCTTCTCTCTGTCTATACCCGTGTACACTCATGTTCCGATTAACCCAGCTTCCCCAAATGTCTTTCTTTTTGGTGTCTATATACGCTGGGATCCGGAGTCATGGATGATCCTGCGGTCCTGTGTCCTGGATCGCGAGCGCTGGATCTTGAGTCGTGGCTGTGGTCCTGGATCATCGGTCCTGGATGGATATCCTCGTGGATTCATCTTCCTATTATACACACATGCATTTCCAAACATTTGGACTACCTATGTTGCAAATGTATTATCTTTTCAATTTACACACGGCATCTATTGCACGTCTGTCCGTCCTGGGAGAGGGATCCCTCCTCTGTTGCTCTCCCTGAGGTTTCTCCCATTTTTCCCTTTAAAACTGGGTTTTCTTTGGAAGTTTTTCCTTGTACGATGTGAGGGTCTAAGGACAGAGGGTGTCGTATTGTCATACTGATATTCTGTACACACTGTGAAGACCACTGAGACAAATGTAACATTTGTGATATTGGGCTATATAAATAAACATTGATTGATTGATTGATTGATGAGCCAGTCCTGAAAGTGACTTTGTTAAGAGAGGAAGGTGATGGGGAAAATCATAGTGGAACAACAACAAAGCAAGTGTTTCCAAATATGAAAAGAATAGATTTGCAAATATCAGTCAAAAAGTCTCATTACTGCATTATGTTGTCATGAGGACAGAGTGGACACATATCTCCACTTCTCTCATGGTGAATATCTAGACTAGAAACATGAGATTTTAATTAAAACACATACTGTAAGTCCCAAAATGAGGAGTTCAGACTCCCTTAAGACTTGACATGAAACTCAGAGACACTCGTTCAAATTGCAGACCATGAACAAAGAAACAGTCAGCTGAGCTCTGCACACGCTAACACTTAAACTACCTTTAAAGGCCCATGCATTAAACACGTATGAAAACGACTAAGACTGAACATCCAGTCATAACTGAGAAGTACTTGCAGTAGTTATGATACTGAGTAGGGCTGCTCGATTATGGCAAAAATCATAATCTCGATTATTTGGGTCAATAATTGACATCACGACTATTAAAAACGATTATCCATTTACTTTGAAAACATCAATTTATTGGAGAAAAAATGTTTTAACAGTATGTTTTTAACAGTTGATTACCCTGAACTTTAAGTTTAATTCAACTGAAAAACCAATAACATTTTTTTTTAATAATAATACAAAAATAATCGTTTTATTTTGATTATGTTGTTTTTGTAATCGTAATTGCGATTAAAATATGATTCATTGAGCAGCCCTAATACTGAGACTATGGCAATGTCTCAGTTATGTCACTCTAACCCAGTGCTTCTCAAAGTGTGGTCCGCGGACCACTGGTGGTCCGTGAGCGCCCCCTAGTGGTCCGTGAGTATATTGGTAACATTTCACATTTGAAATAAATAAATTAATGTAAGTTTTCCGCACTCTCGCGGGAATATCGCCGCAATGGAGCGAGCTTAAGTTTCACTCTTGATTGCATGATATAGCCCAGCGCAACACCTTCGTCACACATGTTGCCACCTGTTTGTACCATTTTCAGGCGATTTGTAAAAAACTATGTGTTTTTGGATATTTGTGGAGTTAGGTGGTCCGCGAGTGTTTTTGTATTGGTTAAGTGGTCCCTGGTATGACAAAGTTTGAGAAACACTGCAACCTAGTCTCCGTTATGTAACAGAAGCTAAGTGGCAGTTATAGTTAATTTACTGAGGTTAGGTTTCAGTTATGTAAGAGCACTCGAGCATTATTTATTGATTTTTAACCATTCGGGAGCAGAACAAGTTGTGAACACACTGACATTATTTTAAAGAGATGTTGTGGACATGGACAGCAAACCGTTGCATCCATTAGGAGTCTTGTTTCTGGCTTACTTATGAATTCAAGTCTAAAATCACCACTCATAAAGCTTTTTATGGATTTCTAACTGTCTCCCCTTTTACCTGTAATGTAATGTCACGCATTTTTGCAGCTCTGAAAGTATTCTTTTCCCCAAACATAGACGTCAGGTGACAGACAAGCATCTTAACCAGACAGTATATATAAGATTGTAACCTGCAAGTTGCTCATAAAGATTTAAGATGACTCAAATGACCCAGCTGGGAATCTCTCCACCATAGAGGCGTTCAGGAATAAAGCTCTTCGTTTACACTTGACACAAAAACCTATTTAACCATTGAAACAGTCTAAAAAGTGTCCTTCACAGTCACCCACACTGAGCGCAACGCCCCATTCCAGTTATTGGGCTATATTGATGCCCGTGGTCCATTAAAAATAATGTTTACTACTTCAATGAAAGACCAGGTCAGAAGTCGCTGCCCTGCACTGACCTCATTAAATCATGATTATCTTTCTTCTGCCGCAATCCACCTCTCCAGGAATGCACACACACCATCTCTGCTTGCATTAAAGCTTATTGACTGCTTGAATAAACTGCCGTTAATGATCAGTCTGGCCCAGAGTGAGACTGAGTGGCGACAAGACAAAGAGATAACATGTGGCATACAGATCCACATTCAGGACTGAGTCACACCTCCCTCTGTCTCTCCATTTGATCCATTTTGTCTCCAAAACAAACCATTCCTTGTGTTCTGTCTTTATTCTCAGGCTATTCTGAGATAAAGGATGATGGATAACTGTAGACTGAAGCTGATCCTGAACCAGCAGCCACAATGCAGGGGTAGAATTACTGCAGAAAAATGTTAAGCTAGGCAGAGGCTGGCCAAAAGAAGGGAGGAGGGAGGAGAAAGGGAGAGTAATGAAAAACACATGGTGTGAGGGAAATGAAGAAACAGGGAAACTAATTCTCCCTCAGAGACAAATGCAACAGCTGCATGGTGTGTGTCAGTTATGCAGTGACTTCATCTGTACAGTGAAATATGATTTGTGTTTCTGGCTCTGATTGTCTGCAGAGCCTCACCTTGCCTCGTGGAGACGTTCCTCTCGTTGCCTGCAGTCAGCACGACCTGCGCGTGGCTGCGCTCGAGGCCAAACAGTTCATCCTTCCCCACGCGGCCGCTTTTCCCAGACTTCATTGTGCCGGTCGGGCCCGCGGGCGCCAGGTAGAGGCCGTTGCAGTCGCGGAAAGCCACTTTCCCGGAGCGGAACTCCAACATGTAGCCGGTATCCTTGTCGGTGTTAGTGGACAGGCTGCCGTCACTGCGGAGGAAGCGGTTGTCTGAAGTCTCCAGGTGGTAGCGCTGGTCCCGATACACCAGAGTCACCAGAGAGTCCACCCCCCAGGGGACATCCCGGTCTATGGACACCTCCTGCCGCCCCCCTTTCGTGCTCAGGTGCGCGAAGCGTTTGCGCGTGAAGCTGTACAGGTTGACCTGCGGGTGCACGGCCAGGTGCACGCTCCATTTCTCTGCCGGTGTGGCGGTCTGCGCAAAGCAGGTGATCCGGTCCTCGCTTCCGCCCAGGAACCGGCCGTGCGGCTCGGACTGCAGAGACCACCGCCCGTCCTCGTGCGCGGTGATGACGAAGCGGCAGTCGCGGCCACTGCGCGTCTCGGTGTCCGCGGTCACGTTGCCGTCTTTGTCCGTGGCGAGGTAGCGGCCCAGGTGAGAGCGAAGGAACACCGCGCTGCCGTCTTCCCCGGTCTGCTCCAGGGTCCAGGTCTGCTTCTTCTTCAGGCTGCTGGCCGACGCGTTGATCTTAAAGCCAAAGGTCTCCGCGGTCAGATACTTCCCCGCGCTGTTGATGAGCCCCAGAGGGATCTGCAGCAGGTCCCCGTCAGCATACATGACTAGCGTGTGTCAGAGATATAGAAAAGAAAAGGATTCTTGTTTAGAGAGGCGGACAGAGAGGAAAACGTGGGGGAGTGTGAGGGAGGGACAGAGAGAGAGGGCTGCTCTGCTGGCTGGTGATGAGGAGGAGGAGGAGGAAGATGATGAATGTCCCCTGACTGCAAATCCAGACTGCCTCTCTGGAGCTGCAGGAGTTTCAGGACTGGGAGTTTTTTTCCTGCTGTAACGGCAGAACACGCCCCAGATATACAGGCAGAGGAGCTGGAGGGCGATTACAGCAATTTTGGAAAACCACCCCACCCACACACAGAAATCATGTGTATTCAGTATCATCCCAATAATAGCTCATAAGATGTTGAAGACGTGCTCGGATCTTGTACTTAAGTTAACGTAGAAATACCAAAGTGTAGAAATACTCATTACAAATAAAAGTCCTGTAATCAAAATGGTACTCAAATAACTGCATCAACATTTACTTAAAGTACCAAAAGTAAAACTACTCCTTTTGCAGTTTGGCCCGTTTCAGATTAATATACACTATATGTTTTGATTATATGTATTGATATATTATTGTGTTTATAAAACTTAAAAAGGTGGAACACATTGTATTTATACTGCTGGGTAGCATAATAATTTAATCCAGGTGTAACGAAAGTCTTATTTAAGTGATTTTACATCATTAATCCATATCTGCAAAGTAACTAAAGGTAAATGTAGTGGAGTAAAAGTACAATATTTACCTCTGAATTGGAGTAGAAGTACAAAGTAGCAGAAAATGGAAATACTCAAGTAATATATAAGTCCCCGCAAAATGTTACTCAAGTACAGTAAATGTACTTATGTTTTACACACTGACCGTATGCTACACATTCCCCCCTTTACTTTCCCTCCCTTTGAAAGTCGTGAGTGTGAACTGGGCTTTAATTGAAATCTGCTCTCAGTTCCACATGGTTAGAGCCATTCTCCCAGAACAGAACACTGTTTGTCTCATGGCTGCGTGTCTGTGCTGCGCTGTGAAGACACGGAGGTAAAGAGGTGACCCTAATAGAAGTATGTCAGCTCACTGTGTTATGGAAGGTGTCGAAGCCCCAATACTTTATAAAATAATCTGTTACAAGTGAAAGTCATGCATTCAATATCCGAAAGCTATCAGCAAAACCCAATTAGAGAATCAAAAATCGAAGTACTACAGGAAACCTGACCCATTGGCATATTATGTATTACATTGTTAACACTGATACATCAATGTTTAAACAGCATTTCACTTGCTGGTTGTGGCGGAGCTCGTTTTAACTACTTTACTGAAGCGGTTCCCTATCTGGGAATCACATCCCTCCAAAAGGTCACATGTTAAATCAAAGAGCCTCGGTCATGAGGTGATAAACTGAAGAGGAAAGAATAATAAAGTTATGAAAACATTATCTTTGAAAAGTATTGAAAATGTTGACCTCAAACAGTTATTCAAATAAGAACATGTGAGAGGTTTTGAGGGGAAATGTCCACAACTTATCAGCAGCTTACAACTTAAAGTCAACAAAATGCGACAAGAGCCCCAACTAGACACTGTTTTGTAAAGGTTAGGACCAACCTTGTCCTGTCTTCAACACGTTTCTGTATTTTGTAAACTAACCATGTCTGACATACCGTTTTAATCCAAACAGTGAGTGTTAGATTTAAGTAGAGGACTACAAATACAAAATGTCCACCTGTAATGTAGTGAAACCGTACACCATACAATGGAGATGCTCAAGGTAAGGATGAGTGAGTACAAGTATAGCCTTCTTAATTACTTTCAGACACCTTTACTTTTGATATCTGTGGGGTTTTCCCCCTTTACAATGAAGAGAAAACATTATAGAAAATATGATATTTTAGGCCAGCATGCAGGCAGTGTGCTTCTTTTTTCTCTTATCTAACTGCCTGTAATTCCCTGTGATGACATCTTGCCATTGTAAAGTACGTGATGTGGGTATATCTGTTATTCTCTACTCTTCCTGTATTGAATTACAATTTCAGGCAGATATGAAAAATATTGTTATGGATTACACATGGAAATCAGACGTCCACAGCCTAAGTTAAAGGTGTGGGGTTTCTGTTATGAGCTCCAGTTTTTTCCTGACCTTGTTCCACCCGTTTCCATCCCCTTCCCTGCACATTATTTATCCTGGAGAGAGACACCAAGCTTATCTTTTCCCCACAACAAAAAGAATAATATTAGAAGCGTAATGCAGAGCCACACGAGAAGCCAATATAAATAGTTACGCCTTTTGAGTTATTTTGTGTGTGTGTTCTCCTGTAAAACGTCTCTTACAGTGAATCTGATTACCTATAGCTGTTCTGGTCAGTGAAATACTTGTACAGTTGTTTTCTGTAATGTGTATCCCTCTTACCAACAGACAACTTACCTTTTGTATTCTTAAAGGGTCAGAACACCTCTGCGCAGCTACAATAGCTTACTCACGCTGCTGAATGTAATTGAGGAAGCATGACACACTTTTTCCTGTTAAAATTCCAACAGGTTCACGGGTAGTTCACTGTACACACATTTGCATTAGTCTGCATGTGCACATTTCCATGTCAATGATTATGCAAAAAACTGCCCAAAGACCAAATGTGGATTGTGTTTGCGTGCATGCTGTAAACTAAAGATAAAACAATAAAAGTTTTGATTAGTTATTATTTCTTTAAATTACACACAACAAACATTGCAATTCTGCCTTAAGCTGTTTTAAAAAAATATTTTATATTTAAAATAATGAATCAAATAACTCAAATATTTGCCAGTTATTGCCCCAGCATGGCATATGCTAACTAGCTTGTCTGAACAACAACAAAAAACATCTAATGTTGACCAAATACGCAATAAATTGGTAGATAGTGCTAAAATTCAACTCAGTATCATAACAATGGCAAGATTTCCATTTGTAAAGTGCACATATCATGCTATTTTTAGGCAATAGCATAGGTCCCTCTATTTCACTTCCTGTTTCAAAAGTGCAGATTTTGGGTATAAAGCTTTAAAAAAATAAAGAATTGATAAAAAAATTAAAAAGGAGGGGGCTGAGCTCATGCGGGAGATGCTACTGGCACATGCTGCCGTGATGAAACGCCATATCATGGACTATCAAGGATTCTCTCTGAAACAGTATGGAGCTCAAAGGCTTTCTCTCTTGCCGGTTATACCACAAGGTGAGTTCCTTTTTATGTCCTGCTTCTTCACACACATGCTCTCCAGTACAGGTTAGCTCTGAGTGTTAGCGATGCTAATGTAAACACCGACCATATTACGTCCAAAACAGTCGGGCATTGTTTCTGATAGCAACGTTTCTGATAGGGCCGTGGGTCCACATTTCAGATATTACGTCATATCGGACGAAAATCTGGATCAGCTCCGTTGTAGCCCCGTTTTTAGTGATTTGGGTATGGAGGAAAAGAGAGGGTTTTATTTTCTGACGCTGCGTGAGTTCCCCGACACACCGGGGACACATCTTTATGTATAAAAGACATCAAAAAGTGCATTTTGCATGATAGGTCCCCTTTAAGACACTTTCCACTATAATGAGAAACAACTGAATTATGTAAATTGGCTTGTGGCACTGAAAGTATCAGATTATAAAATGACTTCACTGACAGTTTACTCACCAAGTGTATCTGTACCAGTGTATGGATAAAATAGCATCTGTAGCCTAAATAAAATAACCACATTTTGTTATTGTTAATTTGTCAATTCAGCATGTATATTTTCTACTTTCTTGTTTTTTTCTCGTCTTTTTATTTAATAATTGTAATTGTACAATGCCATGTCTTTTTATGCTGCTGCAACACAAACATTTCCCAAATTGGGATCAATAAAGTATTATCTTATCTTATCTTAAAGAAGCTACATGACAACAATCCACTTGTAGCATCCTCCTACATACAGTTAGATGGTGAAATTGTGGGTTTTTGGTGGGCTTAAATAAAGATACTACATTTGAGAGAGGAGAGTAGTGAGCTGGAACGGACAAATCAAACAGGCCAATGCTCTGAATTTGCCTGGGACTGGACCAGGACCTTGCCTCTGCATGGAGAATCTGGTTGTGGACATGAGACTGGGACAGACAGGACATTTTGGAGGTGGGACAGTTTCAAAAAAGCTTGGCCTGGACCTGTGCTGCCTCATGATGGAGAGTGTTCAGCTTCTGAGTCCACATCGCCCCCGTCTGGGTATTTACAGAACAGCAAGGACATGGATCTGCATGTTATAGGACAAAGCGTGTGATGCCTTGTACATAATTGTAAGTAAAACATCCCACATTTGAGGAGGGTTTGCTGTATATCCTGCTCGCACCTCCTTATTTATTTAAAAATGTATCAATTTATCCCTAAAATCAAGATTTTTGTTTGTTTTATTATTTACAGTGATTGTTGTGACATATCCAAGAGTCCTGCATAAAGTCCTTTGTAAATGTATAGTGTTGTGTTTTATCTATTTTATGTTGGGACATTGATATTTGTATAACATTTGTTAATGTTAATGCTAATAAATCGTTTTACATTATTTCACTTTTTTAACTTCTAAAATAGAAAAACTGTCAAACTAGTCATTATGTTCACTGTTTGTGGCAAATGATCGTTTTTTAATATTGACTTTTTCTAAATATACTAAAACAACAAAAACATTCTTGAATCTACTTTATTCAGAAAATCTCAAAAGTATGACTTTTTTCTGAAAATCTAAATTTCTGACTTGTTATGAACATTTCAGGAGAATACTGATACAAAAGTCATAATCCTGAGATCAAAATGTGACCTTTTTGTCAGAAATGACTTATTTTTTTTAAGAATTCTGACTTATTCTTCGGAATATCTAAAAATGTGATGTCTGACTTTTTTCGAAAAATCTCAACATTTTGACTTTTTTCAGAAAATCTAAAATGTATTACTTTTTTCTGAATATCTAAAATATCTGACTTTTTCCGAATATATCAACATTTAGACTTTTTTCTGAAAATCTCAGAAACAGTAATGTAGCCCTGTTTCTAAAAATATCAACATTTTGACTTTTTTTCTGACAATAAACATTTTGACTTTTTACCGAATATCTAAAATGTATGTCATATTTCTGAAAAAAATCAACATTTGATTTTTTTTCTGAAAAAATATCAACATTTTGACTTTTTTCTCAAAATTATGACTTTTTTTCAAAATTATGACTTTTCTATGAAAATCTCAAAAGTATGAATTTTTTCTGAAAATCAAAATTTCTGACTTGTTATGAACATTTCAGAATACTGATACAAAAGTCATAATCCTGAGATCAAAATGACATTTTTGTCAGAATTTACTTTTCTTTAAGAATTCTGACTTATTCTTCGGAATATCTAAAATGTAATGTCTGACTTTTTTCGTAAAATCTCAACATTTTGACTTTTTTCAGAAAATCTAAAATGTATTACTTTTTTCTGAATATCTAAAATATCTGACTTTTTCCGAATATATCAACATTTAGACTTTTTTCTGAAAATCTCAGAAACAGTAATGTAGCCCTGTTTCTGAAAATATTAACATTTTGACTTTTTTTCTGACAATAAACATTTTGACTTTTTACTGAATATCTAAAATGTATGTCATATTTCTGAAAAAAATCAACATTTGACTTTTTTTCTGAAAAAATATCAACATTTTGACTTTGTTCGCAAAATTATGACTTTTCTATGAAAATCTCAAAAGTATGAATTTTTTCTGAAAATTAAAATGTCTGACTTTGTTATGAACATTTCAGAATACTGATACAAAAGTCATAATCCTGAGATCAAAATGACGGAATATCTAAAATGTCTGACTTTTTTCTGAAAATCTCAACATTTTGACTGTTTTCAGAAAATCAAAAATGTCTGACTTTTTTCGGAATATCTAAAATGAAGTCTTTTTGCATCATCATTTAAAATAAAAATGTGTATTTTAATTACACATTGATTACATTGATTTTATTTTAATCAATAAACATCCCATAAACTGCTGCATTGTGAGGCCTTTCAGGTTGTCTGACCTTCAGATAACATGCAGCGTAGTTTCCCCTGTTTCCCCTAGTTGGCAGTCTTTGCTGTGCAACACCTAACACACCACACACTCACATCGCTCACACACACACACACACACACACACACACACACACACACACACACACACACACACACACACACACACACACACACACACACACACACACACACACACACACACACACACACACACACACACACACACACACACACACACACACACACACACACACACACACACACACACACGCACGCACGCAGACAGACAGACAGACAGACAGACAGACAGACAGACAGGCTGTCCTCTGTATAGATGCTGGGTGTAGCTGTATAGGACCCAGAACAATAATATCCATAACATGTTACATTGCATAAGTGCAATACTTTCTTTAACATGTGCATTATTACTTTTACAATATAAATGCAATATAGCTGTCAGTCCTGTACACAACCCTGCGAATTCTGCACATTGTACATTGTAACTGCACATATTGTATTTTATTATATTTTTATTTGAACAAGTATACATATACTTCATCCATATTCAATGTAAAGATTGCAATACAGTATATCTTTTTGTATAATTGTTTTTACAGATACATAGAAAGATCCACAGCTACAGCATTAAGTGTGTCGGGTTGTTCCTCACAAACAGAAAGCAGTCTTGTCGACTTCTCGGGCTCACAAGAAACACATTCTTGAACTTCTTAAATTATATTCTAAGAAAACTGACAATGTGGTTGTAAAATGAGATCTGCATTGAGTTTGTTTGCCCTGAACAAAAGTATGCTGGACTGCCTGGCTGTGTGGCTCTCGGGGGGGCCACCACCTGTATAAACACTGTGCATGAGAATATGATACAATAACAGGAGGTTGGTGAACACTGCGGAATCTGAGAGGAGCGGAAAGTGAAGAACAATGTAAAAGAAGAGATCGGCAGTTTACATTTAGAAAGTGGAAAAAGTTCACATTTCTGTTCATCAGCAATTTATACAGCATGCAGATCTTATCTGTGCTGATTTAGTTTCTGGTGAATCAGCTGCCCGCTTTTCCTTCTCTGTCTTTATTAGTACATTAAAGAGGGAGCTCCTACATTATGCCAAAAGGCTGGGCTGTTTGTCAACCGATGGCATGGCATGTTTATTCATGACATACTCGGAGTATAGAAGATTTAAACTTGTGTAAATCATTCTTTCATATTTACTTATCAGTTGTGTTATGCTGCTGGATATGGACATAAGACACATGTATACATTACAGGTTACAAGGGAATAATAAGATTTAAGATTCACAATAAAGTTGCAGACAGGTAGGAGAAGAAAAAGGAGAAATGTGAATGTGTAGTAAGAAGCAAAGAGTAAGAAAAGCATACAAACAATAAAGACTACTCAAAAGCAAATACTGTGTGGTTGCATAATGAAGGCTTGCTGGAAACACACAACTTTGCAATAAGCCAAATCAGATGCAGCATTTCAGGAAGGTTTTATAATATATTTAGACTTACACTGGGCGGTCAAGGGCGTACAGAATACCCTTAGGTAAACGCCCCCACCCCACACCTCCGAGGAACGTGAAAAAAATGCCAGCCAAAAAAACAAACAAACATAAATAAATAAAATAAAACAAAAAACGATATATCTTTATCATAATAAACTTGAAAAAATATTGAATAAAAAAATTTCAATTTTGAAAACTCACAAATAGCTTAAATGGGGACAAAGATTTATGTTAGCTCCTTTCAGAAAAAAACATACAGGACTTTATGTTTTCATTTCCTTTATTATATTTGTGAGTTTTCATGTTTTGAGAGATTTTGTGTCTTTGCCAGCCTCAAGGGGATGTGATTCAGTCACTTCAAATCAAACCTACCTGCTCAATCTGCTGTATAGCTCAGTGTTATTGCAGGCAGTCCATATCTAGTTTCTGTGAGACGTGGGTTCGAATCCCCTGCCTGGTAGAACATAGCTGGCTGTATATCTAAAAGAAATCTGTCCGGCCATAAAACATAATTTTAAAAATAAAACGTTGCTTAAAGAATATTCACAAAAATTAAGCAAATGCAGAAAATAGATTTGATTAATGTAGTAAACCCACCAGGGGAAGTGTTAGGACATGTGTGAAGTGCTTTTGGTAGAACTTGACTTTATGACAGGGACGTTCTTTAATATTGCATTGCCGTCTGCTTACTAGTTTTGTGGGGACAAAATTGGCCATTTAAAAAAGTGGTGGGACATGTCCCCAGCGTCCCGAGCGCAAATAACGCCTATGTTGACACGCTCAGAAGGGAACAGTGGATCAGTCTCAAAAGTCTCTTTCACTATCTCTTTTTTATTCCTATGCTCCTTCTCTCCTGCTACTGGAGGAACACATGACATGTCCCGCCTTTTAGCACCTCCATGGGCAACGTTAGGAAATGTAGGAGGGAGCAAGGAGGGATTGCAAAACTTTTGACATTCAGCCCTGGGCTGGTTTCAGTTATTATGATCTCTGTCAAGCTAAACAAAGCTACAAATGTAAAACCGATTTGAATTTTCCAAATAAGACTCTTATTAAAAACATGTTGCCTTTTCCTTAAAAATACGACATTAATTTGGCCTATTTGATAACAAATATAATTTTTCCAATACATTTAATCATAAAAACACCACACTTAATACAATTTGATAGAAGTTTACCATATTTTATCCTGTTTGTGTTCTTATTTTGAAGGCACACAAACATAGTTTCCGGTATAGCCATGACTTTTTCCATCTGATTTGACGCAGCTCATTAACAGCTGCCCCTGGTTGCTAGACGACTCAAGCTGCAACACTGATGTGAAAACAGAAGCCTCTACATGGAAACAAAGCAACATTTTAACGGATTTAATGAAGATATGGTCAACAGTGATTATCACAGCATCACTGTTTCATTACCAGGAGAAACAACAGTGTCAATGTGGACCAATATCCGAGTTGTAGTTGACGTCTCTTTTGTTGCCCCATGTTTTTACTACTAACGTTAGCAGCAGAGGTAACCTGAAGTTAGCCTTTTTGTCTCTGAAAAAATGAGAGGATTAACGTAGACACGGAGAAAGTCTTTTAAGTTTGGCAATTTAACGTAAGTGTTTGTTTACCAGCTATGTTTGGTGCAAGTGCTAAGATGTCTCTGGAGGCGAGTGATGTCCAAACAGATGAAGACTTCGAGGAGCTGGTGAGTCCTGAGCTTTGGTTGTGTCAAAAATACAACTGACTTTGTCCCTCAATTTGTATACAAGTTATTTTAGAAAGTATTTACTACATATATAAAAGTGGTGGAGTGCTTTGTATATGTGCACAATTAAAAACACACAACATAAAGAAAAAAAAAATACAGTGCAGGAAGAGGCAAAAACCAAATAATGTTAACATTTCACAATATTTTAGAGAGAAAAATAAACAGATTAAGTACATTTACTCAAGTTATGTACTGAGTGAAAATGAAAGGTACTTGTACATCAGTATTTCCATTTTATGCAACCTAATACTTCTACTCCACTACATCTCTTGTCATTTTAACTTTACTGTATATTGTAGGTTTTACTTCACTATCTCCAGTTTAGCCATAGCTTATGTTATAAACAAATGACCACAATAACAGGGCATCATTTCATTTCCATCATAATGCTTCAACCCAGTCTCACCATTTCGTGTTAGGCTATAGTCACGAAATTAATCTATTGATTCGTGTTCACCAACACGATTTCCCCTTTTTTTTTTTTTCGTGTCACACTGGACGATTTTAAAAGCAATGTAAAGAATAACAAGTTAGAAGGAAAAAAAGATTTAAAAGATACAGATTTCAGTATTCTGAGGCTCTGAGCCCCATTTATTTTTCCTCGCGGACGGCAAGAACAGTCCGACATTATACAATTTTAAAATAAAAACAATAATCGTGGCTTGATATTGAGTAAGAAAATGTTTTTATGAACCACACAGCTTCCGGTCTTCCAAGACCCGACCGGACAAAAAGACGTAGTGCAGGTACGAAACATACTACCAATAGAAATACATTGCTTTTAAAATCGTTCTGTGTGACACGAAAACAAGTGGAAAATCGTGTTGGTGAACACGAATCAATCGATTAAATTTATTTTGTGACTATAACTGGAAATGCCGTGAGACTGGGTTGAATGCTTTCCATTAAAATATGAAACCGCTAAACAGCATCTAAAATAACTTTAATAAGCTCCACCTCGACCAACTACAATAGAGAAATGCTGATTAGTGATTATGAATGCATCAGCAAAACTAATACAATATATAATAGTAAAACACATACTCTGTAGCTATGTGATTACTTTTACTTTGTACATTTGGCTAATACATACTTACACACTTTGACTCTGAATATTGTAACAGTGTGTTGAGTAAAGGATCTGAATACTTCTTCCTTCTTCCAGGTTGAAGATGGCTTTTCTTTCTCTGCTGATTTTTTGGAAAAGGTAAAGAAATTAATAATATGCATTTCATTGAGTTTGGTGAGTACACTTCGTCTGATTGAACACCCTTTATTTGTTCACGATCAGAAAACAAGAAGAAAGCGATCTTCTAGCAAGCCTCCTCCGTCTCCAAGTAAGACTTTGGGATTTTTTGCAGGGACTGTTACAAATCTACTTTCCAAATGACATGATTGTTAATATGCATAACGTGTATTTGAGTAGGGTCTCCATACCTCTCCAGTATGAATGTAAACCCCAGGAGAGCAGCGGTGGCGGCCTGGCGGCTGCCGAGAGCCTCGCTGGGGGACACCAGGGGGGACACCAGGGGAGACACCAGGGGAGACACCAGGGGAGACACCAGGGGAGACACACCTGGGGATGGTGGCTCAGCTCGCATCACATCCCTCAGCAACGGCCACGGTAGGCAGCGCACGCACGCAAGCACGCACGCACGCGCACACACACACACACACACACACACACACACACACACGCAATATAGTTTACAGTGTCAGTCCTACACAACCCTCCGAATTCTGCACATTGTAACTGCACATATTTTATTATATTTTTATTTGAACAGGTATACATATACTTCATCCATATTCAATCAAAAGATTGCAATACAGTATATATTTTTGTATCATTGTTTTTACAAATACATATAAGATCCACAGCTACAGCATTAAGTGTGTCGGGTTGCAGACCTAGTGTCAGGAGGGAAGGTTGTGCAGAGGCTCACATGGAAAGAGAGGAAGCATAACAAAATTAGAGACTTTTCCAGTAGTTTGTTCAGCTAGTTTGCTGCCTTTGTTGTCATTTTCCTTCTCAGAATTCATCTTTTTTTTAAACGTAGGATAAGCAACTCTGCAAGTGCTATAACAATATTCCCTTTGGACAGATACATGTGTGATTTCAGTAGAATATCAGTTCTGTAAACTTAAAGCTGTTATTCTCTTTTTCTCAGCACCTAGGGCCAAAAGAACTCTCCAAAACCTAGAAAAACATTGTGTCTAACATATTTACAGTTGACAGAGTTGTGTCCTACATTTAGCAAATACAGTTGCCAGTTTATTAGGGACATGTATCTTAAACTGATGCAGGCTGATGCAACAGTCCTGCATATGCTGAGGGATTAGAAAATGTTCGGTTTGTTTGACAATGCTTTGGAAAGGTGTTCAATTAACTGTATGATAATTCTGAAAGTGTGTGCCTGCTGCTGAACATATTTATTTTGTTGGACAATATATATAATTTCTTTATCAGCCTAAGACCAATTTATGCCACTGGACTTACAAAAGAGAGCTAAAACAAACTAAAAAACACCTTAAAGCAGTTTCAGATTCCCTGTTCTCTTAACTATTATTCTTATATCATATCTGTACCTATTGCATTGTGCATACCTCACATGAGTCTTTTTATAACAGTATGACTGCTTCAGTTAAATGCATGAGTCAGGTGGAGCATTGTCTTGTGTAAAGAAATATCTGAACCTCTCTCTGTCTTTCCTCCTCAGATGTGTCGCAGACGCTGAGATCCGAGTATGATGCCACACCAGAGCTACTCAGACAGACCTTGAGCATGAAGAAACACAAAAATCTCCTCTCTGGAACCAACGGTGAGAGAATGCGTAGGTAGAGGAAAGCAGAGAAAGAACAAAGAAGTGACGGGCAATGTTGAAAGACACATTCTGTTCTAAAGAGAGGGATTATCTGAGGAAGGGAGAACATATACAAACACATGCTAGGATGTGAGGTTTACTTTAAGATGTATCATCCACCAGGTGTTACATAACTCTGTTTCTCGTTGTGTGTTGCAGGCATCACCCACAGCACAGGTGACTACAGAGACAAGGAGGACATGTACGATGAGATTATTCGCCTCAAGAAGGTAAACAGATTACCAAAGGAATGTTGTCTATGCAGTTTGCTGGTGATAATGCATTCAGGGAAAAACAGTGAATTTGGAGATTTTTCTTCTGCACGAGTGTAGCATGTCTCTGGTCCGCTGAAATGTCCTTCAGCTCCAGTGTGCTGTTGTATAGCTGCAGCAGGGGGACATTCACAAAATGATTGCATGGTTTATAAGGCCGCTAAACCAGTGCAAATAATACAACAAAAAAGCCTGCGTTGCCTAGCAAAGCTACAAAGTCTCAAAGGTCCTGTGCAATTTAGACATATTTATATTAGATAACATGCACACATATGGCGCAAAGTTTGTCCCTTTCTGTGCAAATAAACCTCATGGTAGCTGGCACTAACGCAGCAGTAAAAGATAATACATTATATACTTGAAACACAGTTACTGGGAAATTATTATCATCCTTAAATTGCTAGTTACTAAAGCGCATGTGTAGGCGGCGTCTACTCAAACCTATTTAATCTTGGATTTAGTGACAAGATGCGATGACCGTTGTGTCATGAAAATAAATAAAGCTCCATTTCATGTCAGTTTAAAATACACAGGAAAACAAAGATGGGCAACCGATAAACCCATTATCTCTTTCCTTTATCTGGTTTTCAAATCCTGGCCTCAGGTCTTTCTCGCTCCTTTCTCTTTACTCTCATCTCTGTTTTTTTTCGGAGTGGAATTGGCACTTTGGGAAGCCCTTCCTGTCAACACCTCCTGACTCTCAGCCCTCACAACTGATGCGTTGTCCTCAAGTGCACTTGTAGTTGGCCACGTGGTTAATTGCAATCAGACGAAAAAAAGGGCAAATTGCTCTCAGCTGCAGAACTTTACAGGCTTGTTTGCGCTGTTGTTTTTTTTGTATTTGTCCCACAGCTTTTATTCCTCTGCAGGAGACAGATTACATTTTTATTCAGATTTTTCACCTCAGGATTTCTTTTTCGTATATAATGCTTACATGTGATTAATCACTATTTCTCTGCAGACTCTCCAGGCTCACAAGTCTGACAACCAGAAAATGAAAGCCAAACTGCGCCGCCTGGAGGAAGATAACGCCAAAAGAGAGAAACAGATAGAAGAACTGTTGGATCCCACTAAAGTATGATCACTAAATTAACCTTTCTGTCAGATTAAACGAAAGAAAAGAAAGAATTTTAAACATGTTTTTTTCTAAAGGGATCTGATTACACTCGAAGTTTGGTGGATAAGAAAAAAGAAGGGAGTGTGGTGAGTATGTCCACCTGTTGATAAACATATACAACATTATTTTTAGGCTTTATGTAACTCAAATGTTCTTAACTTTATCCTATCCCTAAAGGTTATCAATGGGCTGAGACAGAGAATCCTGAAGCTGGAGCAGCAGTGTCGAGAGAAAGAAAATGCCCTGAGGTAAAACAACTCTCCCATCTTTGCGTAATATATTAGTTTTATGTGTAAAGCTGCGTAATGTTCAGGTTGTTTGCTTTACCCCTCCCAGTAAACTACAAAGTGAGCTGAGGACCACCAACCTGGAGGAGCTGAAGATCACAGTGGAAACATACTTTGACGAGGTAACATCTGGGCCGACATACAAAATGTCTGCTTTTTGTTCATTTTCCACCTGAATACTGAAGTAAAAAAAATCTCCTTTCCTAACCACCAAAGAACGAAAGAGAAGACACCTAAGACACCTAAAATTATGTTTGAATTTAAAGAAGACTGCTGTGTGTTTTGTTTCTGTACTAAGCTATTTATTACTCATGTTCACTTTGGTTCTGTGTCATGGACATGTTGTTTAAATGTTTATGTGCCTCATATTTCAGATCCAGAGGCTAAGGATCCTTCTGGAAGCTGCAGAGAAAAGGCAAGCATCTGCTGTATTTCAATGTTTTTGTTTTTTTCTAGTAGAGATCAAATCAACTCATAGAAAGCTGTAACAACATGCAGTTAAACCACTTTCAGCCTGATACAGACCCCTGAACAAACCTGTGTTTAATGTCGGTAGGAATGGGTAAAGGTGGGTCTTCCAATGATTGTTGGCTCCAATAATAGTATTGTTTTCATTTGAACTTCTTTATTATCATATGCAGAACAATGATCGCAGTCAGCATGAAAATCTTGGATCAACAAAGTTAATTAAATATTTGTTTTTAATAAAAATGAATATCCGGCTAGTAAAGGCAAAATAGGAATCCAACATATAGGTAAAAATATAGGGCTTAAATATATACATAAATAAAAAAAGACATACATTTATGGAAGACAACTTGAGTTAATTTTGGCTGTGACTTCGTGCCCTCTGCGGTTTTCCTTTATCTTGCAGATATTTGAACAGAACTGTAGGTTGTTGGCTGAGAGCATTACCTTTTCAGAAAGCTGACACGTTCAGAAAAAACCAGTCACGTTCCTTCCCCTTCACCAGCATTCAGAAAGGAGTCATTGTCAGTGGGCGACAAACCTGGTAGTCAGAGACTTTATTCATAGATTAAACAATGGACGCTCATATCCGTCACAGAAAAGGGTTGCAACATTTGTGATACATTTTTGAAATGCTGTCACCGTGCATGTGTTATGTGTATCTTCTCTCATCGAGTCATGACCTCCCTCCCTTTCTCTCTGTCTCTCTGTCTGCAGCAGTCGAACAGAGAGTAAATGCTCCCAGAGGCAGCAGAAGGTTTTAAGCTCCACGGTTCACCGTCTGTCTGAGAACCTGAAGCAGCTGCAGCAGGAGAACACGGCGCTCAGAGAGGAGCTCGACACAGACAGTCCTGCCGGAGGAATCAAAGGTGTCTTCTCACACACTGACACTCAGCCCACATACTGCATATATTCCTTTTATCAGTGTCAAGTCTTACTTTTCATGCACCTCCGTGACACAATGTAATTCCATCGAGCTTTGCTGGTTTACTTTCCCCCTGTTCTGCTCTGTATGTAATGTGTGAGAAATCATGCAAGCTAGAGTCAAATCAACTTTGAAAATTATAATCCATACAGAGGATGGTATAAAATATGAAGGAGTGTTATAAGTATGTGTTATCTTACTCGGGTAAAGATTTTTTCAATGTATTTACACATCGATTACCTTGGTTAATTACCCATCTATGATAGTTTTTAAGCTAAAATATTTATATAACAGGCAGTCAGTAATCAAATAGTTTTAGAGTTTCAGGTAACAAATAAACAACAAAGAGGGGTGTGCAATATGGAGAAAAGTATGTATTAATGTATGTTTATTTATATCGCAATGTTAATATTGATTATGATATAGGACCCTGATATTGGACTCAATTGAGAAACGTTTTGAATATATATAACTAGATGACAATAGTGGGTATTTAACATTCATTCTTATACAATTCGTTTTTTAACCAAATATACATCTTTGAGTTTCAGTTGAAATGAATGATTGGTTCAGTGGAATAAAGTGAAGTACTAACTTGAACAAGAACATTGAATGCCATCAGAAATGCTGTCAAATAAACGCAAGGAAACAATCAAAGATGACTAATTATTTATCCACAGTGCTGCAAACCAAAGTAACTAAATACAAAATGTGGCACTTTTTTCCTAACACTATAAAAACCCCTCTTTGTTATCGTGCACTGTATTGCTAATGAAAGTGTGTGTGTGTGTGTGTGTGTGTGTGTGTACACGTGTATCCTAGGCTACAGAGAGTGGAGTAAACAGAGACTGTTGAGAAGGCTGTTGGAGGTGGAGAAGGTGAGAAAAGCTGCAAACACATGCAGTCACCTGTGACAGAAAAGTAGCTTTATCACAGACCGACTCCTCTCTCCTCCAATCAGAGGCTGGAGGACAGCAGAAGTCACGCCCACTCAGCAAAACAAAGCAGCGGATTGGATCAGGAGTTCCAGGCCACACCCATGGAAATTCTAGGGCTTACCATGGCAACAGAGGCAGTGGTCTCCGTGGGAACGAGCACCGAGGCAGGGGAAGAGGTTTCTGAAATGAGAGAACGCCTCGGCCAATCAGAGAAGGAGCAGGCGGAGCTTCAAGAGAGGCTGTCCAATAAAGAGTGAGTAAACCACAACCTCAGTGTTTATAAATGATACATGGTGTATATATCTTTTTAAGTCATATTAAATGTTATTAACCTGAATTCATTATATTCACCAATTGAGAAACTGCTTTAAGGATGTTCATCAGACTATAAGTGAAGCTGCCCCTTCTTTTTTTACTTCACTGACAGTTGCTAGAGGCAAAAAGCAATTAAGTGTTGTTCTTGACACTGAATGTGTGTTTGTGTTTTCAGTGATGAATTGAGACAGTTGAGGACAGGAAGAGAAGAATTGGAGACGGAGACAGAGCGATGGAAAGCCGAGCAGACGATTGGCCGCGACAAAGAGAGACAGCAGCATAAGTATGTGTTAGTTGTGATGATGTGTCATTGATGATTAAATTATTGTCATTTAAATCAACATGAAATACTTTGTGCTGTATGTAACTAGGGCTAAACCAAAAGTCTTTGTTACATTGCATAGTGACCATTAAAACCTCCCTGAAGTGTATGTATAGTTTACAAGATGCAATATGTGATAGAGAGAAGTGTAGCCAACTCACAAAAGTGGAAAAAAAGGGACAATAATAATAAATGCACAGTTTTACGCACAAAAAATTTGTATAACTTATTTATACAAATAAAACAGCTGAAGAAAAATCAAGTTTTTCCATAGTATATAATAATGGTACCAGAGAGCATTTTTGACAAGACATGACACAATATGTAATGAAGCTTTAAATGTATGTCGTGATATTTTATGACATCATCACCCCCTAAAAGAAATCCTCAATTATAATATAGTGAATAACTTTCTTATATCAGCTTTCTTTAATAAATATAAGTCTTCAGTTTTGTTAGACTGCTGCTACACTGTCCTGGTGCAGGCCTCCATTTGCCTCGACATAAGTGTTGACTTTTGAATCTGAAAAGTTCTGGAGTCATTGGACCTTTTTGGATCACACAAGCTACCGAGTCATCCCTTGAATCCAAGTCTTCAAATCATTGTATTCTGATCATATTCGTATTATTATCTGCAACAGAGTGCCGCAGTGACGCGTCCTAAAACCCGGAAGTAAGTTAGCATCTGACCACTTCCGGTTCCTTCCACAAAAAGCAATGCAATTTCTCCATAGGATTTTGGAGAATAGCTGGAAATAAGGTCTGTGGTTGAAACACATTGAAGAGACGGATCACGTTTTGTTCAGCCGGATAATATCCACATGTCTACCCTACTTTTATCATTTTCAAATCATAAATCTATCGATCACAAATCGATGGATTAGAGGTTTTAGGACGCGTCACTGTGGCACTCTATTGTGCTAAAATACTGGGTTTCAACAGAATTTAAAAGGACTGTCACCTTGTGCTGATTTACATTTCAAACAGTAGCATTTCATGGGGAAATCTACCCATCGCTCTGATCAAAGCTCGTATCTCTGTCACATAACTGCTTTGTAGTTACTTACACAATGGGTCCCAGCTAACACAGTTGGCCTCATTATGAAGATCCTCTGGAGAATTGTCTGTATGCAAATAATGTCTAATTATAAAACAGCAAGGCAAGAAAACAGCATTGTGGGGGATGGTCAAATCAATAATATAAATTATATCATAAAGCAGAGTTGTTTACATATGCAGTTTATCTCTTCTGCGAATCTACCACCTTTACAACAAACTAACTACCAGACAATATTATTACCAACCTATACTAGTGTTTTCACTGGGTGTCTAATGTGATCTCGGGAGGCTGTGGCGCAGTGGGTTAGTGCGCTGATCTTCGAATCAGAGTATAGCAAGTTCGAGTCCCACTGCAGTCAGAATGTCGTTGTGTCCCTGGGCAAGACACTTCACCCCAAATTGCTCCTGTGGGGATTGTCCACAGTACTGAATGTATGTAAGTCTCTTTGGATAAAAGCGTCTAACATGTAATGTAATGCAATCTCATTCTCATTATATAATGTTGTGCTTGAGACCATGATGCAACTGGCTTAAGTCAAATATGATGTGTCATTTGACTTATTACTAATTGTTAAAGGACATCAAATATGGCTGCTGGTTGGATTTGTTCACATTTATGTATAATTTGTGTGTGTGTGTGTGTGTGTGTGTGTGTGTGTGTGTGTGTGTGTGTGTGTGTGTGTGTGTGTGTGTGTGTGTGTGTGTGTGTGTGTGTGTGTGTGTGTGTGTGTGTGTGTGTGTGTGTGTGTGTGTGTGTGTGTGTGTGTGTGTGTGTGTGTGTGTGTGTGTGTGTGTGTGTGTGTGTGTGTGTGTGTGTGTGTGTGTGTGTGTGTGTGTGTGTGTGTGTGTGTGTGTGTGTGTGTGTGTGTGTGTGTGTTTCACAGAGAGGAGTTGGACCAGTTGTTGGTGAGGATCCAAACTCTGGAAGACAGCAGTAAAGCTGCAGCAGAGGAGCCTCCTTCTCTCTCTGACACATCGCCAGAGCACCATGAAGACTCTGAGGCTGGAGCCGCTGTGGAAGAGAGAGGAGACGGAGACACTGGAGGGGCAGAAGAGAAGGAGGTGGGAAGAGAGGAAGACATGTGTAGAGAAGAAGAGGAGAAAGAAAGAGGGAAAGCAACGTTGGTCATCCAGACACACTGGAGAGAGCACAGGAACAGGGTAACGCAACACAAAGAATAATGTCAAATAAAGTATTGATGTGTCAGAGGAACATCATATGAAACAAGTCGGGACACTTTATCTCAGATCTCTTTATTTGATATAGTTTTTCTCTGTATTGAATTTTCAGGACATTGCGATGTTGCAGTCCGCATTAAGAGGCCATCTCTGCCGAGAGAAACAGCTCAAGGACTTGCTAAAAGATGCACAGAAAAAGGTAACACACACACACACACCAACATATTTTGCTGAATTTATTAATTGTTTGTGGTGAGATGTCGGGTGTAAGAGAAGTGGTCGTAGTGATTTCTGCATTCTCTTGAATATAATTGGACTATATACGGCACCATCAAATACATTAAAAACTCAACAGCGTTGTGTCTTTCCAGAAATGTTGCCCGAACACTCAATATAATGAATAGACCCTGATGTGACAGTTTCATGTAGGAACTACTCTCTTTCTACTGAACTACTCCCACCAAATAGTGAGAACAGGCTTCCCCTCCATGAGTAAAGCACACTTTCCTCTTGGTGGCGATAAGGTTGGCAGGTGTTGCAGGCAAAATAAACAGTAGCAAGTCTTATATGAAATGGGCAAAGTACCAATAGAGTAACACATAGCGATAAATAAAAGAGGGAGGATATGGAAAAGGAGTGCGTAGTTATGGTTGACGTATCTCAAGGTAATCATGATGCACAACTCAGGTTGAAGCATCACAGCATCAAACGGCACTGAGTTTAAAGGATGTTAAAATATATATATATGGTGTTTCATGTGTGCCCTTGTCTCATCCTGGAGAAATACTACTAGTCATCAATATAGACGGATTTGTGTTGAAATAATCTAAGCTGCAGTTTAGTCAAATGACCACTAGATGGCTCGTAAAAGCATTTTATCTGAGTCTCGTTACTAACCTTAGGGTGAAAATAAGTATTTTTTTCCGTAATATTTCTTGTGTATTGTTAAGAGTTGATGTGATTGTCTTCCCAAGTTGGGAGGGTTGTGTCACAGTGTGCGTTAGGATCTAAGGGGTGCTGGGTTGGTGTGGTTTATTGTGTATATTTTTGCATATCCGCATTGTGTATATATAATTGGCCACTAGAAAGAATAGTATGTACCCTGGTAACTACTGGGCATCCAATGTAACGATAACAAACATAACATGTCTTTTTTTCTGTCTTTGTCTTCTGAATTCAACATCCCCGGCCCCTCCCATATTCTTTTTGCTTTTTGCTCCGTCTCTTCCTCATCTCCTCTGTTCAGGCAACAAACCGCAGTGACGCTGCATCCTCCGTAGAAGGAGAGCTGGATGTGGTTGCCTTGACGATGGTACAGTCTGCATTCAGGGGACACCTGGCGCGCTGTAGTCACGCAATAGAGAGGTGACTCATGTTTACAGAAAATGTTTCAAGAGCAGATGAAGTCAAACATACAGTTCATTTTGAAGCTTTATATATATCTGTGTGTGTTTATGCATCAGCTCGGGGGTCTCTGTGCCTTCTCCAATGGGAAACAATGTACCCACCGTGGTACCAAGAAAAGCTCGCTCCACACACAAAACCAGCAGAGCAGGTGAGGTTCAGACACATTTTATGGACACTGAAAATGCAGAAAAAAGTAACTGATTTCTACTAACAATATGGTACAAAGCATCGCCAAAAAGATACTTAAAAAAAATGAAGAACAAGTAAAAACACAAGTCGTTCTCACTCTATCTTACACACGTTTTAAACCAGTGTAGCTATATATATCTATCGTCACCAAATCTAATATTAAAGAGGACATTTTATGCTCATTTTCTCTGGAGGGAACTTTGGGATTTCAGCCTTTGCAGACCATTAACAACAACCTTTATAACACACTATAGGAAAGAGAAAACTCCCAAAAGCATAATGGGGCCTCTTTAAAGTTAATTTAAGTCATGCTCCTTGCCTAACATATACAGTTCATAAAATTACACAGAGAAACACAGAAATGGTATGTATTTGTAGCATACACCTCTGTTTCTATGAAAGTATTTAATGCCTCTGTACCATGCTGTGTGAGTTTCCTTTCTGTAATGGCTAATGATGTGGCTCGAGAGAAGTAGAAACGTATGTAACTCTGACAGGAAACACTATACCGTTACAAAAGAGTGTCAGTCAGGCTTGGTGTTTATTCGGATATCAATCTCCATGGCATCGCCCTGATCTCAACCTTGAAAGCGCTCATCATGTCTCCTCTGTCTCCTTTATGAGTCGTGATTGATCCTGCCGGCACACTGATCTAATTCCAGGGTGCCTGTTTTCCCTCTCCATCACAGGAGCTTTTACAGCCTCCCTGTCAAAGACTGACGAGGACACTCAGCAGCCCTGTGGTCCAATAATGTATCTGCCTAACATCACCCTAAAGTCGCCTCTCTTTAAGAACCCTATTTCAAGCTTCTACCTCAAACAACCCTGATAGACTTCACCAACCATCCCAGGCACTTCCTTCCACTTCCCTGTCTCTCGCTGACAGCAGATGGGTGCATAGGGCAGAGCGGCATTGTCAGCATTTTCTTTCCTGCAGGCTTACCCCTGCATTTGATGTGCAGTGGACTTAACTAAGAGATTTTGGACTGCATCAGTTTGTGAATCTTATTCCTTTAGGCTTTTTGCAACACGACATAGAGTTGTTTTGTCTCCTTTGCTTAAAAGTGTGCAATCATTAACATTGTACACCTGTTGGTGTGTGGGGAATATAAATGAGAAAAAAAGCAAGACAGGGCGAAGATAATATTTAAATGCATCCTGTCTAAAATGACTAAAGCCTTGGTTTTATTTATTTACTTCTAAGGATGTGTCTGACTTGCATTGTGTGTGTTGTTTTGTTACCAGGTGCTGCGTCCCCACATGAACACGATGAAAAGCAGGAAGAAGACCCCTGGCTCTCCAGCACCCACTCCTCCAGATTGACACCCACAGCAGGTTAGAGAGAGGGGACATATCCTTTTGGGTTTCTACTGTTAAAGCACAACAGATCTTTGGGTCAACCACAGCTGTGTCTGTGTATAAACTTAAACCACCATCTTACTCCTTCTCATGCTCATGTTGTCAGGGTTGGTTAAAGTATAGGAAGTTAGAAAATGCTTGAATTGAACCATTATGTTTTAAGAATTTATTTTAGGAATATTATTAAATGTGAAAATACTCTTAAAGAAAAATGTCAACATGATCCTGTGTTTTATTAACACAATCACTCACTGTAACAGAACATCTTGAAATGAAACACATTTTTGTTTTACACCAGTGACACAAAGTGACAATATACACTGATTGCTGTGGCCATAAAGTAATTATTTAAGCTTTGTTTTCCCAATTTAATTTATATTTACAATTTAGACGATAAGGGTTTTACAACTCAGGAAATGTTAGGTTTGGGTAAATTGAAAGTCCTTGAAAAGTGATGCATTTTTCTTTTTCAAAGCAGAACAAACTCAGTGTTGTTCGTACCCAGTTGATTTAGCACACTGATACCGGTTTATCTCCCACAGACCTTCACTTCCCAGCTGAGTCTGCTGCAGTCGATTCAGACGATTCTGACGACATCATCGTTTCTCCGTCACGCCCTATGAGAAGCAGAGAAGTCTTAATGTTATAGACCCTCTGGGTTGTGTGTGAATGAGTGTGTGTGTGTGGGTTAGTATGTAAGTGAGAGATTGTGTGTGTGTGTGCAGGGACAATTTCTGCTTGTTTCTACTCAGATCCTGTATGTCATAAAGTACTTTCTGGTTTGGGTTCTTAATGAACCTGCAAATGATTGCTGCGATATTTCGATATTAGTAAGGGTAACATCAATCATCCACAATGTCTGTGTCAGATATCACTCACCACTCCCTATATAGTCCTCTATGTAGAGAGTTTCATATATTGTAGTGCTTTTCCATGTATACTAGGAATCATTATACCCTATTTAGTGGAACCAGAGTATCTCACAATCAATAGTGAAAAGTAGTTTTTACATCCAGCTGATTAACCAATCACTATATACCATTATTTAATGCACTGAAGGAAATTGTAAATTGGGGAAGAAAAAAGAGGGCAATTGAGAAAAATCCATGAGTGATGGCAAGAAAATCAACCTCTTAAGCCCCACGGACCCGGTTCCGGGGCCCAAATCGCGTCATTTGCAGGAAACAACGTCTAAGGAACCTTAATATTGAATAAACTATGAATATTTTATATCCATATAACGGGGAAAAACTTATTTAACTGATCTTTTTCATTTAAAACAAAAAACACAATGCTAACAGTGAGCCTCTGAATTAGCCCCGAGCGAAAAAATGCTAACCTATTACTGCACCGGAAATCACTCCTAGCTCCCTTATTACTTATCCTAGCTGCACATCCAACACATCGTTTATGATCGTAAAGACACAGAATCTAACGGTGCCCACCTCAACACTGAAAGATACAAACTCGTGACGATATCAACAAAAACGTACATCAAAACATGTGGTGCTATGTAGCCTACAACGCTAACATGGCTTACCTAGGTCTTTGTCTGGTCAAAACTGGTCTTCAATGGCATTAAAACGATAACAACGATGCTGTAGTTAATCCATAGGTTAATATCCAATGTGACTGTGTCCCCTTTGAAATGTTCTGATAATCTATAAGCAATAAAACTGCAATTCCGTTTTCAAATAGTAGAGCAGGCCATTCCTACACTCTGTAGAAAGATTGAACGCGCCAAGACGAACCCTTTTTTTTTTAACATGAGTGTGTGCGGGACGATTTCCATTCGATTCTATTGGCTCTAACGGTCAGAAAGAGATGTCGCATGTCAAAATCGAAGAAGGGGGGCCAGAGATAAGGAAAATCCACCCAAATGGCCCCAGGAGAGGTTTATTTAGCTAAATCTGTCTAAAAATGTCAAATATCACTTGTTTTGCATCAATCTTGATACAGGGTATGCTACTTATTATATGTTGTACTTTGGATTCATAAAGCTTTTAGTCTACTAACCCATCATCCAAGGTCAGTTTTCACTATAAGTACAAAATATATTTTTGACGGACACTATCATTTACAGTTTTTTACTATATTCAATCTGAATTTTCTTTAAATTAAAAAAACATCTATATTGATTCTGACTCTTCTACATCCAACTCACAGGTTTATCATTACTTTGAGAAAAAAGATTATCAATTTAACCCTTTTTAGAAGGGAATATGTGGTCATTTGTTCTGGGAATGTCATTTTTGAGCCTGAAACCTGAAAAACAGGCTTGGGCTTAAAAGAGGTTAAATATGATGAAATTATACCACAATGCAGACATCCTAGACAAATAACTTTTGGTTTCTTATTCTTGGAAACATAAGCTCCATATCATCACAAAAACGCATTTCGGTAACAATTATGCATGGTCCACCAGTACACTTTTTTTCTGGCTCATCAAGAATGTATTTAACAACACAGGGAAAATTACCGGTCGTGTGCAACTTATTTTTGCAGAAAGGCCTGAGGTCTAACCTTTCCCACATGGAAGTAGTAGTACTTTTTTCATTTTGCCCATGAGCTCACTTTATAGACGTCCACATAAAGCTCCCTAGATAGTTCATAGGGAGGGAGGGAGCAGTGAATGATTTCTGACACATACAATATTTTCTGAATGCAAAACGCTTTTATTCTCTACAGTAATAACCAGAGCATTCTGGGACATTGGGTTCAGGGTTATGACATGAAGTTAAGAGGCACATAAACACCTCACTTGGATCATGATTTATTTATGATGCTGTCAAAATACAATATCTTGATGCATCCCAGTGTTGACATGAGTCTATAGGATATTCTCTTTTAGTAGAAAGCACTCACATGAACATAAAATAGACTTTCCTTTCTTTTATAATCATTTGAGCCAAATATATTTTCAACAGTCTTCTGTTTTATCAATAGTTGTTTGTTTACCAAAGTGCCTACTGCATGGTTTTCAATTAAAATATCAGTAATACACGTGTTAATTTATCTTGGCCATAGTGAGCCACGTCACTCCTCTGGATCTCACAGACTTAGAATAATTAATGGCTCTTATTTTGCCATGCCTGATTTGTAACACACGAACGACATTACACAAATCTATCATGTGCACTTAAATAATGGCGGATTCTGAGGTATGACTGAGGGATGATTCTCAACTGATGCACTATTGATCAAACTGTGAATAAATTATAGATCAGTCTGCTGCAATACTAAACACACAGTCAGTACAGTGGAGGACACACAGGGAGTATGTCTGATGCCAATAATGTTTTTGCTTTTAAATAGACAAAACCTATAAGGAGGTCAACAGAGAGAATGAATGGGTGCTGTTTCTTGTGTGTGTAGCTTCTGTTCTGAAAAATGTAATAAAATGCTGTTTTTATAGTGAAACCTGTGTCTGATGATGCTCTTGTCGTAAAGCAGAGGTAGAGTCTTGATGTAGTATTTGGATAATACTACTGCACCAAACAAACACAAAACAGGGAAATGCTTTACATATTTTGATCACATTTTTTGAAAAGATTTGAGAAAAGTCCAAACAAATGCGTGTGACTGAAAAGTAACGATACAACCGTATAAAAAAGAATTAAGTGTTAATAATAAAACTATTCATTTGTTGGCAGAATAGCCCCTGTCAGTGTTTTATTATATTTGGGGATTTTTATCACTGATACATTAAAGTGCAAGCTGCATTTTAGGTTTTAGCGAGTAGAGGTACTAAAGTGGTACTTTATATACTGTTAGGTAGTTAAACCTTTTGCAATGCATTACATTTTAAAATGTATAATATATTTTATGCAGATTTTAAATCTTTAAAGTATTTCGTAACTAAATCTGTCAAACAATTGTCTGACAGACATAATAGGAGAGTAAAAAGAACAATATCTCCCACAGAAATGAAGTACAAGGACAAAGTAAAGTGAGGTAAAATGTTGTTATTTAGACACACAATAAATATTCCGATATGATGAGTCGACAATACAAGCACCGAAACAAAATATAAAATGATAAGAATTAGCAACAATTGGAAAAGACGCAACAAATCAATATAACAAAAACTAAATTAAGTTAAACAAATGGTACTTTGACATATAGGCATTAAGTAGTTGAGTAAATGACCTGAGTTACTGTCCAACACTGGCAAAAGATCTGAATACTAATCACACCAGCTCTTCAAAGTAAAGCTGCTTACTGTTTTATGTACTACCATCATTTCAACGTTAGGGGGCGACCTCTTTGTGCATTTGCTCTCTTTCTCTCACACACACATACGCACGCACACACACTTTTGCATGCAGAGCTTGAGAGCTGCCGCAAAGCCCCGTCCTTCAGGGCTTTTTAAACACGGTGGTTGCTTCACGCTGCAACAATGCCATCCAATTGAGTCGCCGCAGCAGCGCTTTACTCACTGAACCGACCGTGGGAACAACACCGCACGAGGAGCACAAACCGTCATGTTTTAACGGAGAAACACGACGGCTTGAACGAAATTAAAGAAGATAGTGTGTTATTTAACCCCTGTTATTAGTCTTCCGTGGTATTGTTGCTCTTCGGTGAAAAACAGCGGGGTCTCTGGGTGAAATGAATGTGAACCGGGTAGTCGGTTGTGTTTAAATGCGGTTTCAGCCTCGGTTCGGCCGCGTTGATGCAGCAGCGCACGGCTGTGGGGGTTCAAATCCACCACCGGGAAGACAATAGGTGAAATACACGCCGGCCTGGACTCTCCCAAGACGACACTAAACGAGAGTCTGCATCCGCTTCGGCTTCACTAGGTAGGTTAACATATTTCATTTCCAACCCCCCCGACACACTTTGATGTCGGCAGACACGGAACCCTGAAGCGGATCTTAACGGTTCTCTAACCCTTTGCCTTGGAGACTCCGCAAGACTGCGGTAGTTTTAACGGTCAAAGCAGCTAATCCGTTTATATTGTTTGTGTATTGACTTCAATTCATGAGGAAACCATCGATTCAAGATTCAAAGGTTTTATTGTCATATGCACAGTGGCTACAGTGTAATTATGGCAATGAGAATCTTAAATCCCAGACTCCTCCAACAATGCAACATTAATATACAGACATAAACAATAACAACAATACAAATAGGGCGAGAAATAATAGAATATAAATAAAAATAGTGCAAGAGAATGTTGCAAGACTAATGGAGGATAAGTGAATACATGAACAATAGATGAGTTGACCTACATGCTGTCGTACAGTCAAGTCAGTAAAAGAAAGGTGTGTGTGTGCGCGCGTGTGTGTGTGTGTGTGGTGTTTGATATATAACGGCCATTTCATCGCATATTTATCTCACGAAGCCAAGGTTTTGCCGTATGGGCGTAAATTGTGTGATGCGATGTTGCTGTCAGCCATGCTGCCGTTATGATCATTCATATACAGTATGACCTCATGCGTTTAATATTCGCTTACAACGGGCTCTTTAAAATGACATTTTAGGAGATATGTTATAATCACAGCGATAGCTTTAATGACTTTTCGTTGATTAGAATGGGATGACTGCTCAATGACACTTATATTGTCGTCCCCAGTTATCATAATGCAGTCACATAGCATATTGCAATGCTGTAGCTGTATTGCAGTGATGCCTTTGTCCCTGAATGCCATTTAAAATAGCCACAGTGACAAAGGGAATATTGTTTGGCTTTTTGAACTGCATTTCTATTGCAAATATCATTCTCAAATTAACACTTTATTGTTTTGTTTCTTATTATGGTGGAAATGACAGCCGAAGACAGTATTATTGCACACTGTTATCAACATTCAGCACCTCCAGTACATATTGGAGACAGGATGTGTTTTCTTTCAATAGAAATTCTAATTAGGATGTGAAATTCGTACGGCATCTTAATACATCTGTGTTCCATTGTATTCTCAACAAATGGAAAAAGAGTGTGCAATATATTGCCAAGTAGATTGACATGTTGTTCCCACCCCAGTTAGTGACTAATCACACATAACTCATCATATTGACTTTGTAATTATGTCAGTCATCAGTAATTCAACTCAAGTTGATAGAAGCAGGCTTTGACTATCGGTAGCTGACAGATTTAGGACTGTAGATACTGAACCATTTAAATAAAATGCTTGAAGAAATAACATCGATACTACTATTCTAGCTCTCCCTAACACGACAGGTGCTGTGAATTGTCCATCAAATAATGTCTGTGCCTCGTTAACCCACAACCGTCATGGTTTTCTCTACAGTGTCCGTGTGAGGAATCGCTTTAGAGAGAGAAGTGACGGTCCCTGGATCAGGATGGCGGCCGTGGTGAACTACTCTCCGCCCTGGTGGGTGAATCTGCTCCACCGGTTGCCTCACTTCAACATCGAATTCCAGGTGGTGAGCAGTGACTTCAGACCGGAGGACTCTGAGTACCAGAAGGTAAGACAAGGACGGGGGAATTATAACCTCCCAGTCAGAATTCATCATGCCCTTCACCATCACCTTCTGCCACCTGCCCACACTGCAATTTCACAGCAGAGTGGCCAAGTGGTGACTGAGGCTGTCCTGCAACCACAGAGTTGTGGGTTCCCTCCCTGCATCGTGTGTGTGTGTGTGTGTGTGTGTGTGTGTGTGTGTGTGTGTGTGTGTGTGTGTGTGTGTGTGTGTGTGTGTGTGTGTGTGTGTGTGTGTGTGTGTGTGTGTGTGTGTGTGTGTGTGTGTGTGTGTGTGTGTGTGTGTGTGTGTGTGTGTGTGTGTGTGTGTGTGTGTGTGTGTGTGTGTGTGTGTGTGTGTGTGTGTGTGTGTGTGTGTGTGTGTGTGTGTGTGAGAAATGTCCTTGAATGAAAGCACTGATCCCCTACCTGCTCCATCTTTGTTATGGATAAAGCTTCTGCACAATTTATTACATTGCATAGTCAATAGGCAGGGGTTAGAACCCTTTACGGTTTCTATATCAATCTGAGGAATTGCAAGATAAATAGCGAGATCGGGAAGACAAAGACTCAGCATTTCATTTTTTTTATGTTTTCTCAGATGTTTGCAATTACTCAAGTCTTCAGGACTCTGAAAACTATTAAAATGAGACTTTAGATCAGGGGTAGCCAACACGGTTCCCGCGGGCACTTAGTCGCCCGCAGGGGCAACGTGAGTCGCCCGCGGTGCATGTTCTAAAAATAGCTCGCCAAGCAAATCCAAAATGTAAAAAATACACAACACAAAAAAGTAAATGTAATTAAAATAATCCCTATGCATAAACGAAACCTCAATCATAGCGAACTCTATCTACTTACTACAACTCTATATCTATCTAACACCCCTCCTCCCCCCACAATGAATATCGACCAATCACGTTCTTGCTTGATTTGCGGGACCAGCGTTGCAGTCGGGAAGAAAAGCAATGTGGCACCTCCCCGCTTCATAAGGAGTGTGACCGTGATTTTCCTTCCGGCAGAATCTACACAACACAGCAGCCCCATTGAACAGCCAAGTCGTGCCAGCCGATACAGCACATGAGGGGCAGAGTTTTACTCTGTGTGTTGCAACTTGCATATATGTTTATTGCACTTGACGCACACACACACACGTATGGCGTAATTTCCACCTGGGACAGGGGGGACATGTCCCCAGTTCTTTTCGAAATCCCGTTTGTGTCCCCCCACTTTACAAATATGTTTATTATAATTTTTTACCGCAAGCCGTCATCGCCACGGAGGAGCACAGCCTCTGTGAGCGAGAGAGAGAGAGAGCTAGGGAGAGAGCGAGCGAGAGAGCTAGGGAGAGCGAGAGAGAGAGAGCTAGGGAGAGCACACCTTTATCTATTTAATATAGATAAAGTAAGAAATCATTCCAATGTGTACTATAGGACAGTAAAAAAAAAAAACACAGTTAAAAGGGGAGTGATTAGTAAAATATGCATAAATAAAAAGAAAGAATGCTAACTAGGTAACATAACATATGAATAAACCAGTTTAAGTGATTTGTTGTTGGTTGTGATCATATTCTAAAGATGTTCGGATTATTGAAAAGTTAAAATGTGCTAAATATATACACTGCAAACAAAGAGGAGTAAAAGTAGCCCCCGATTTGTTTTATTTTTTGAAAGTAGCCCTCGCCCTATAAAAAGGTTGGTGACCCCTGCTTTAGATGAACAGCTTGCAGCTCCTACACATCATCCTAGACAATCTGATGAGGGGTAGCGAGTAGGCATTGCTTGCGTGGCTATCAATTTGTCACGAGGCGAAAAAGTGTGAAAAATGTGTTATGATGATGGACAGAAAATTGTCGCGATTGTGACAATTTGTAAAAGTTATTTAAAGAGCCGAAATGCTAATCATCTTTGGTTCCAGTTTCTTAAATATGAGGATTTTTCTGCTTTAATATTTTTAATTGAAGACGTGTGGACCCTGAACGGTTGGCTGAACCAAACGAGACATTTAAGAAACCCATTGTGAGCTAATGCTAATTGAAATGCAAGTAATCGATGAATTCGAAAAATAACCAAGAAGTAAAACCAATCATGAGAAGCATAATTGGAGTCTCTGTGTGCTGCGACTGAGTCTGCAGCGCTGCCTTATTAGAGAGCAGCTCCATCTCCAGGAGGGGCTTTGGCTCACTTTTGCTGCATTTCATTTGAATCCTCAATCAAGGTGACTTCCAAGGTCTCTGCACTAGAAACACAAACCCTGCGAAGCCACAAAAAGCCGAGACACATCGCTTAGAATCCCACATTTCCCTCAATGCAGTTTGCTGACATGCGTGGGGGGAGGAGAGGCAGGGTGCGCAAGTTCAAGAGCCGAGCGTGGGAAGGCCCCCACAGCCATGAACATGGGAGGGAGATGCAGGAGGAGTGAGAGAGATAAAAAGAGACTGATTGGAGGCGAGAGGAAAGAGAGAAGAGCCATGGGAGGTGCTTCTAAATTGCCAAACAGCCACTTCCTGCGAGCTATTCAGCATTTCACTAAGGGCCTTTGTGAGTGTGTGTGACCACTGGAATTTTAAGAACCCCCCTTTTTAGACTAATTACATCCTGACATATTTTAGCCAATGAGGCTGTTTCTATGTCACTGAGCACCCGCTCTGTAATCATATGTTTGTTTCTATGTCACTGAGCACCCCGCTCTGTAATCATATGTTTGTTTCTATGTTATTTCTACGCGCAGAAGTCGTGCATGTTATATATGTTGTATGTACATATGCCACATACAGTATGTTCCCTTTCTGTGTCAGTGCGCATTTAGCACTTAGCATTGTTTGTTGAGGTGAGGTCACAGATCTCCCTCAAGGGTCTGCGTGTGTTATTGTGCTTGTGTTGGTTTGAATGCAGGGATTCTAGTCGGGGTGAAATCATTAATTCTGGCTAGACGAGGAGAGGGAGGGATAGAGGGTGAGATAAACAAGAAGGAGGTTGAATTAGAGGGAGGGAGGGAAAAGGGGGGAGAGAGGGGGGGCTGTAGTCTGTTGTGAAAGAATGCTCTCTTTCTGCCTTTCACTCTTTCACCGAAGCCCGTCTTTAGATTGGCTCACTATATCTGTCTCAAAGGCTTTCATGCATCCACTCATCCAGCTGACACACACACACACACACACACACACACACACACACACACACACACACACACACACACACACACACACACACACACACACACACACACACACACACACACACACACACACACACACACACACACACACACACACACACAAGGTCCTACACAGTGTCCTTCAGTGCACTGAGTCCGTCACCACATCACACAATAGAGAGAGAGAGATTCTTCTGTGTAGTGTTTTTCTTTCTGATGTCTTTGGCTCAGGTTCATTTGTATTCAGCTCTCGAGCTCTGAAGCTGCTTAAAACTTTCTTCTCACACAATGTCACTCGCTCACTCATGTTGTTATTCTAGAGGACCTTTCCCTTAAGCACACTGGTTAGCATTCATTTACGAGAGCAGTTGGAGAAGTTGTCCTCCGATGACATTGACTTAATTTGGGATGCTGACTCAATGTCTTCCTGCAAGACAACTGCCTTATTTCTTTCTCCCGACGAGCTGTAATAGGAGCCGTTATCCTGAGGTTCTGCAAGGCATTAGAGTAGCGTGTGTGTCAGTCCCTGTGTGTGTGTGTGTGTGTGTGTGTGTGTGTGTGTGTGTGTGTGTGTGTGTGTGTGTGTGTGTGTGTGTGTGTGTGTGTGTGTGTGTGTGTGTGTGTGTGTGTGTGTGTGTGTGTGTGTGTGTGTGTGTGTGTGTGTGTGTGTGTGTGTGTGTGTGTGTGTGTGTGTGTGTGTGTGTGTGTGTGTGTGTGTGTGTGTGTGATGGTAGAATCGTCAGCTACCAGTCACAGCGAAACAGCTGCAGAACATTACAGAGGACTCATGTGACCTGTAATAACACATTTCACCAGCTGTCGAAAGGAAATAATCTGTAATTGGTATTCTGAATAGTTTGCTGTGGTTTACACAGTGGAAGATATTATCATTTTGAAAAGGAACAAAGTGGATCTGTATTTGTTTTTATTTATATAAGAAGGGACGATGCACATTCATTAGCATGAGCACTTGAGTCATGAAGTGCCAGATTTAGTCACAGAGGCTCGTTTTCATCTGCAGTCCCTCGTAGGCTGAGGATGGCATCAAAAGCAAAAACTCATGAGCACAATTAAAACACGTTTAGACAATAAAAAGCACTTTAAACCCAACCTATAAGCACACAACAGATACCACAGCACATACATACGCACAGATAAAAGCTAATAGGCACAGACAATTAGAAAAATAATGAATTAGCCCCTACTCATGTTTATGTAAGCATGTTTGATTGCCCAGTAACCACTGTTTTACAGATTAGGTGAAAGAGGGGCCCTACTACTACATACTGCCTGTGCTGCAGCACCTCTTTTCACCCTCTGTCTGAAACCAGAGCCCAGTCTGCTCTGATTGGTTAGCCGGCCGGCTCTGTAGTGACTGTTAAGTCAACAGCTTAGAGATGTCCCGCCCTTAGCCTATCACTTACAATGTGCTGGAGCGCTAGCCAATAGACGCACAAGTGTTAAATAGGGAGGTCCCTATGATATGGAAGTAAACAAAGAAGTCCAATGGAGGCATTTGACGGCACAAAAACCCATAACACACTACAAGAAAGGGAAACTGCAAAAGCATAATAGGGCCCGTTTTGTATGTTTAAAATAAGAAATAAGTCAAACAAGTCAACAAAGGCCTTTGTCAGATGAGCCGTTAGTGCTTTGGTTGCCCTTTGACCCAGGAGAGCAGGTGAACACTCGCAGCATGAACCTGAGGTCAGTCAGCGCCTCGGGAAAGGAGTGGAGAGGATAGTAGTGGAGCCCTTTAACTACAGAGTAACACGCGGGCAGGGAGAGTGCAAGGACAACTTACTGAGGTGGAAGTGATTGATCCTGTCAGCTCAAACACACACACACGCACGTTCACAGGCGTGCACGCACACACACTGCAATGGCCAGATTGAAAGTAGATCACTGTGCTTGACCGTTTAACATGTAGCCCCTCCTCCAGCCTGCAAACTGATCTCCAGTAGCATAGATGTACACACACTTACATCTAAGTACACACACACACACACACACACACACACACACACACACACACACACACACACACACACACACACACACACACACACACACACACACACACACACACACACACACACACACACACACACACACACACACACACACACACGCACACGCACAGAAAAGCTCACCACGCTTATTAGTAGCTAATTGATCCACACTTAATCTGCCCTGATGGTTTGTCAGCCTGTCAGTTAATCTAGCGGCCATCAGACCAGAGGCAGCAGAGCGGCTGTCTGCAGAGACCTCTCCCTTACTCTGATTAGAAATGTAACATTAATCACGTACACTTAAAATAAATAAATACTGGATCCGGTGTTGTTGCTTCATAGACAAGTTTATGTGTCAAGTAATTGTTCAAATCATTTGTCAATGACACACAAACATGTCAAACATCCAGTGGTCATGACTTTTCAGACGTAAACATGCTTGTCTTTACTTTCCACAGCAAATGTAGTTATTTTGGTTCGAGGATGTTTTTTTTAATTTAATTGTGACCTTTATTCTATTGAGGAACATGAAACAAAGATTAAGACTGATAGACAGTTTTGTTTTTATTATTAATTAATCTGTTTATCTATTTTTGCCCATATGAGCCTCAAGGTCAGATTGTTTGCATTTCCAACCAAGAAACCCAAATATATGTAGTTGAATATTATATATGACCAAATACCTGCTTAACATATGACTGAAATCATTAATCATTGATTTATTATCTAAGTATTTGTTAGTTTTAGTTCAACTCTACACTTGAGTTCATATGGAAACTAACACACTTTATATTGTCATTTTATATCACTGTATCTGTTACACTATTGTTATTCCTTTAGCGTGACATATCAATAAAAGCTTTGGCCGTTATTGCGCGAGGTTTCGTTATTTGAAGCTTAATGCATTTACTCTATGGTGTTATCGTTGATTTTAAAGACACAATAGGTCAAACAGTGCATTAGTGGAGCACAGTACGCTTTACCATAGATGTCCAGGCACTAAGCCTATAGATAATAACACAGAATAATACCAAAGACTACGGATCTACCGAGCTTATCTCCCCCTCCTCCCACCCTCATCTTCTTTAACCTGTTGTGCAGTCTAGCAATCTGTCGATGAACTCTCTCTCAGCCCTGCTTAACAAACTGGTTTCTCGTCAGAAAGAGATAATGTGCCAACAAAGAAACTTACAAATGACACATAAATGCAGGTTGTTGCTTAGATTTGATACTTTATACTTCATTCGTGTCACTTTTCATACATTATGGCAGAACATTCAGGTCTGGCCCAAGCCCCCAGGAAGTGCGCCGGACTCTGAGGAAAACATTCATTGTGGCCAAACGGCGGTACTACACTTCCGTATCAGTCACTGGGCCCGGGAAGAGTTTTTCCCATTGACTAACATTGCGAAAGAGACGTCTGTAAATCGTTGGTTCATTTTTTTAAAACTACCCAGTATGAATGTTTGTATAGCCCTTATTAAAAACATTCGGTCCTCAAGTTGTAGAATGTGCTAATAACGTTATTCTGATAGTTATTTCCCTCGGCATTATGAACGCGCATCTAACCCACGGGACCGCGCCGCCCGGCACGTTCATGTGACGTGTGCAGTACTACATGAGTTTTGCCTTTACCCATGGATGCACAATAAGAACGGATTATGTGATTATATGAATACTTTTGTGACGTTTCGCTCTCTCAAAAGTTGTGCCATTGTGTCTTCATGCGCCAATGAGCAACTCTCATATATGACGAGGCCCCACCTCCCACGCTGTATCCAGTTCTTACATCCATGGTTTTGCCTCTTAAATATATAGGCTTAATGTGTTTATATTAAACAAAAAATGTCTGGGGTTTAATCAAAACAAGACATACAAATATATCACCTTAGATTTTGGGATGGACATAGACCCCCTGGTTTATCCATTTATCTGGTAAATGATATGCAGATTATTTTATAATGAACATAATTGTAGTTGCTGCCCTATGACTGACTACCCTGCAAGTTGTTGAGCTCTGAAAACATGAATAAACATGCAAATTCTGTCTGTACAAGATCTTACATGGCCTAACCTCACCTCTGCGCAGACAGTCTATCAGCACAAGGACAACTGGATATAGGTTAACAAGAGGTGCAGCAGGAGGAGAAGGGTTATTATTACGCTTAGGAAAAGTCATTTTAGTCACAGTACAGAACAGGCAAAATTCAGTTTATTTAAACGTTATTTAAAAGCATGGTAAGTTAGGAATCAGTTCTATCTATTGGATTGTACTGCATCTGTCTTTCTCTACTGCTTCAACCCGTGGCTTTCCACTTGTAATATGTTATGTTTTATTATTTTTATTAGCATTTACTATTTATTGACTTATTATTTTAAATATATTTCGTTTTTATGGTGACTTTACATCGACTACAGATAAAACATATCGCCTCGTAGCTAAATGACCCTTTTACTATTTAAACTGAGATTTTTAAACCACCTGAGCAGCGTGCGTTTTCCAAGTTCATTTTCATTCCTGTAATTCATATCTCCTCGCCTGTAGGCTGTAGTTAGAGACAATAGAAGTGCTCTGATTCCTCACCAGGGACTGAGGGTTGTGGTTCGGACTGCGTATCAAAGATTAGCCTTCTTCCCTCCCTTCAGATGTCACATTACACCACAGGTCACATCCTATTACAGACCGATATCAAATGGTGTCCTCTCCGCTGTAGTGCTCCACTGACCCACTAGCCGCGCTGGAGGAGAAGCAGCCCATCAGATTTAATGCAGTGCCCTTTTGCTGGCCTGGTGATACATCTACCACTAATTACACTTTACTTTGAAATGCCGACCTTGTTAGTCTGCATTGTTCCTCAATGTGAAAGAGATTTGTGCCTTTGAAGGAAAGCTGGTGACAGAATATCAGCTGCCTGCCGTGTGGCTGGTTAGTCTGAACAGTTATGTCTGTGATGTTAATCAGATTCAGGAATTTCCTTGGAAAAACAACATGCCAGATCAGTCTCCAGAGGTGGAACAGATGAGCAACAGACCGCATTGTGCATTAACAATCCAATCCCAATGGAGATACAAGTGTTGTTCGCCATGTTTCTGAGGATGAGGACTTTCCTTGGAATAACAGCATACCACATCAGGCTCCAGAGAATAAAAGCCATCTTAATCAGATAAGTACATGTTGCCCTAGATATCCAAAATGTATCTTATTGGGGATACTAGTGTTTTTAACCATGTAGCGATAATGGTTAGTCTGCCCATGTTTTTGCCAAATATCAACAATTATTTGATGGATTTCCAGGAAATGTTCTACAGATATTTATTTATGGTATCCAGAGGATGAGTAGTTGGGTGGTAGGGCTGACCTGATGATGACCTGAACATGGTTTACGACTAAATACAATACAAAAGGGCTGCTCGGTTATGGCAAAAATCATAATCTCGATTATTTGAGTCAATAATTGATATCACGATTATTCATTTACTTTGAAAACATCCATTTATTGAAAAAAAATATTCGAACAGTATGTTTTTAACAGTGGATTACCCTGAATTTTAAGCATAATTCAACTGAAAAACCCCAAAAAATAATCGTTTTATTTCGATTATGTTGCTTTCATAATCGTTGCAAGACAAAATCGTAATTGCGATTAAAACACGATTAATTGAGCAGCCCTACAATACAACCATTGACAAACCTTTCAGCTTCACATCTACTTTGTAGATGTAGATATAAGCAAATGTAAGGATTACGCGCTAAATCTCCCAATTACAGTAGTGAAGGCAGTAAACATAATACTCGCTAAACATCACAACATTATCATTGAGCATGTGAGCATGTTGACGCATGGCTGTAAATAATTATGTTCTAACCCTGGAAGAAGCCTCCTCAGGTTTGAATGTTACGGTTTAGACCTTTTCAAACCTGAAGAGGTAAAATAATCCCGTAATTCAAAAGACAACAAAAGAGAACAAATGTTAATCCTTTGATGTGGGAATGCAATTTCCTTGCTGTTATTTATCTTGCAACCCCACAAATGTAACATCTAGGTCCAGGCGTCTATGTGGGGAAACACTGGCCCAAACCTTCATACTTTACATTGCCAAACAAAAATCCCTGATACATGCGTTACATGAAATGCTTTATGTAGATGAAGTCTATTCTGGCACACTCAATTCACACGCATATTTACGGGAGAGAAATCGCTGCAGGGTGAGGAAAGTGCTGGCTGGCAGGGAGGAAACCATCAAGTCAGCACGAAACGCAGCAGTAAAGAGGCCCAGGAAGTCTGTGGGAATCTCAGAGGTGGAGACAGACTTTATCATTCGTGGAGGAGTCCCCAGAATAACACTGTTGCTGTTTCTAGAAGGACTGTGGCGTCATTCCTTTGTCGACTGTAAGCAGTGTAGCAGGTGGACATTTCTGCTTTCCAGAAACGTGCCTTTGTCTCTTCTTCATGGCCCTGCAGTACAATGGCTTTTCCAGATGTGTGTGTGTGTGTGTGTGTGTGTGTGTGTGTGTGTGTGTGTGTGTGTGTGTGTGTGTGTGTGTGTGTGTGTGTGTGTGTGTGTGTGTGTGTGTGTGTGTGGTGTGTGTGTGTGTGTGTGTGTGTGTGTGTGTGTGTGTGTGTGTGTGTGTGTGTGTGTGTGTGTGTGTGTGTGTGTGTGTGTGTGTGTGTGTGTGTGTGTGTGTGTGTGTGTGTGTGTGTGTGTGGTGTGTGTGTGTGTGTGATAAAAACAGATTTAATCAGTTCCAGACAAATTGCTGTAACAGCCCTCATCCCTGTCTTCAACCATTTCTCCCTTTTTGGTTTTCACTTCAGTCGTGTCCTTTCACATTTCCTCTCTCTCTCTCTCGCGTCTCTTTTTGTTCCAAATGTAACCCCCCCCCCCCTCCCCAGCCCTTTCCTACTTTTACACTTCAAAGCTTTTAGCGGGTGTGTGATCTGTGGTGGGTCTCTGCAGCACTTCCGCTCTCTCCATGGAGGTGTGCACGTTTGATGGTGTGCAAATGTGTTTTTCATGGAATCCATCAAACAGCCATTTAACGGCTACTACTTTATGGCCGCAAATAGCTGCAGAGAGAAACACGATCTGTGCGTGTCTGTCTGCACAGGAAAAACCGAATCCTCTGTCTGTCTTTGTGTCTTGGTTTCTGCTCATATCAGCCGATTTGCTTCCTGTATATATAACCCACTTCCTTAATTGTCCCTCGTGATAAGGACTGAAGTCTGACAGAAAATGTTCAACATAAACTGAAATTTGACATTGTTTTTCTTTTTGAATCTCTCCTCTCTCTAGTCCATTTTGCTGCTGGGCTCTGTGGCGTTGCTGTGTCTGGGCCTGGACCTCATCTTTCTCCTCTTCTACTCTTTCTGGCTCTGCTGCCGGAGACGTAAGAGGGACGACTCGTCTCACTCTCACACTCACTCCCAGCAGCCCAGCCCTGACTGCTGCTGCACCGCCTGGTGCGTCATCATCGCCACGCTCGTCTGCAGGTGAGCGGTTCTCCCCATCAGATTGTGAAGACTTAGTATGCATGTATTGTTGGAAGATGTTAGACCCCACTTCAACTATAACATTTTATGCAGAATGCTTGAGTGAGTTAAGGTTAATATGTTTCATCATCCTCCCCAATTAAAGCAATTGCCCTGTTGTCTTAAGAGGATTTTTTAAATCTTCTCTCCGGGGATTGATGAGGTGCTGATTTGCTGGCTCTGTAATATAATACAGCCTGTTGCTGCACAGGCAATATCACTAAAACAGACACATAGTTACCCAATTAACATTATGTGCACCGCGTTGCTTGTACATTGGTATGGTACATTTCCTTTAATTACTATATACGGATATTTCTACCCATTTTATGCACATTTTCTAATTAGCACTTTAAAACTGAAGGGAAAAGCCATAAATCGTGTTTTAACTACTTGATACGGTTGAGAAGTTCGGGAGAAGATACACTTTTACACGCTTCCAATCCACCAGTCACTCCACAAATAGAAAATGTATATTGTTATAGTGTCAGCGACAGATAAAACTGCATCTTCCCAGGTTCACATCCAGACGGGGGCCATTGTTACATATCAACATAACAGCTGATACAAATACTGCATTGTAAAATAAATCATAATGGATTCTCATTCTCAACAAATAAATGCCATCCTAGCTTGGAAACAAAAACAAAAAGTCAGAATATATTGGAGCGACTAGAATCCTAACGGTGCGTCCACACAGCAGCTTTTCAAAAATCTTGAAAATCTTGGAGCTGGGCGTGTCTGACAGCTTGGAGATGTTTTGCGAGCAATGCGACCAACAACCAATCACATGAATCTCCCGCCCCCGACATACAAAGCAAAAAACCCTGGGAATTTTATGCGAGCAATATATATATAAACTCCCCAAACAGGCGAAAACCTACCAGTTCCACCACTGTCTCTGCCACCTCCCTCCATGCCTGGTTCCTCCGGTTTGTATCCCGTTAATAGTTCTGGTCGTAAAGAACCGGGTGATTTGCTACCGTAATTTCTCGTTTGGAATATGAGGAAATGAACTGCGGTCTGGCTCTCCCATCTTACACGCGGTTTGATTGGCTAGCGCTTCTACTGTCAGATTTGCATAAACGTGTTTGATTGGCTGGCGCTTCCAGCTCAGCTTCAAAAGTTGAACATTGCTCAACTTTTGAATCCTGGAAATCCTGGACATCCTGGAAATCTTCGCTTCGCTCCCCCACAATGCAGTTCGGCGAAAAGCGAGGCAAAGTGACGTCATCCCCATTCAAAGTCAATGGGCAGAGAAGCGTTGGAAGCGGTGGAAGTTTATTCTGAAGCTGCTGTGTGGACGTACCGTGATACATAATCCAAAGAAACACATTTTATTTTGCAGACATTTCAGGCGTTGGAATAAACTTGCAAGCCAACATCCAATGTAAACATAACTATTCTGAAAGAGATATGATAAGCCCCGTATTGCAGTTGTGGTTAGAAATAATCACATTTTTATTTCAGTGAAAATGTGATCTGCTCTTCTGTGAGTTTTGGAGTGGGTAGTCTGAGGAAACCCTTTTTAAAAAAAAATGATTTAATAAAGTCAAACATGTACTGCCATCCAGCAGAAAACATGGCTGCTCTTCTCTGGACCGCAGTCACATGAACATAGTGACTGTAAATCGACCTACATTTACACAAATCAAATCAAGTCCACTCGGTCTTATTTAAGCAGGAGGCCCATGTGGTGTAACTGGGAGCCAGCCATGTGGTTACACTCCACTGTTTGTGTTGATCCGACTGAAGGCTGTGTAAACTGTGAGATATTTCAGACATCGACCCAGCAGCAGGGCACAGAGTATTGTGACCACAGACGCTGAGCTCCTGTGTGGACTCTTCTAATCACACTCACATGCACCCAAAAACATACAAACTATTCCTCCCCCCCCCCCCCCCCCGATCACTTCTTTATATCCCATATTCTCCCCCGTCTTCCCCTTTTCTTCATCTCTCTCCGTCTCCCTCCGTTATTTCTTATTTCTCTCTGATTGGTCTTCTCCCTGGCCTAGAAAGGTTGCCACGGAGACAGAAGCAGATTTGATGCAGAGACGAGAAATAAATTATACAGTCGGAGGGAGCTGTGCGTGTTTGTGTGTGTGTTTGCGTGACTCAGTGCTGAAGAGGTTTTTTGGCTTTAACATTTCTTATTGAATATTTTATATGGACGTGTGTGTGTGTGTGTGTGAGAAAAGAGTGTGTGTGTGTGTGCGTTCCTGGTTTGCTCATGCGATTCTTTGTTCTCCATTTAACATGACATCATAGCTTATTTTTGGCTCGGCACCAACCACATGTGTGGGCTTCCTCCATTTGTGTGCAGGTGCAGAGTGTTTGGGTAGGAGAGGCTGCTTCTTGATTTACTGTGTTGTGCTACGTGGAGAGAATGTGGTGCTGCAACAATCAGTCTTCTAATGGATCAGTCAATCAACAGGAAATTAATTAAATATATTTGGAGATGGATCCAGCTTTTCCAGAGTTACTTGAATATCTCTGGGCTTTGGATTGATGGCAAAAAACAAGTAATTGTAGGATATTGTGGACATTTATATTTGTCATTTTTTCCTATTTCTTCACGTGTTATAGGCAGAAATACTTCTTTATTCACTTCTTACATTTTGAAACCCAAAAAATGAGTATGGCAACAGTATGGCATGGTGATACATCTCTCCAATCTTTCCCCAAGATTTAAACAAATATATGTTACTTGTTCTTTGTAATAATTCTTTAATTTAGGTGACATCAGGCCAAGTATGACAATCTGCAGCTGACCATGACTCAATAGATGAACAGCTCTAACACTGCATTTCATTATTACAATAATAAAAAATGCTTATTAAAGTTACATTTCTTAGCATTTCATCCATTTTAATCCAGTCTGGGAATGGCGGGCTCAGCGGTGAGGATCAAAGCTACTTAATAGATGTGTATACATTCATTAATGCTGGGTAAATGTCAGCAGTACTTTCTATCAAAATGGCGTTTGATCACAAACATGTGAAGGATTATAACTTTGATGTTGCTTGGGTATGAGATGGTGAGACCCAAAAGGCTCATTGAAGTCAAGACGAGCGCCAAAGCAGATTGAGGCCTAAAGAATAATCATTATTTGCCACCCCGGCTTATATTGCAGCATTTTGGGGGCATTAGGTGTGTGTGTGTTGTCAACTGTTTACATGCAGTTTGTGTGATCAACACACACTGCCCGACGTACCGAGTATAAAATGAGACGTGTCACTTTGCTGTACCGCTAATTGGATGCATTTATTTTGGATGCAGTTTGGTTTGGACCCAGTTAGTTCCCTCACGACAACATGTACCGTCTCATCCACTGAGCTCCAGTTGCATGCATGTTAGTGTGCTCATGTAGCTGCAGCAAAGCATTATAAGCTTTATTATGTCCGTCCTTTTCACCTGACATTAGAGTTAAGCAGCATTTAATCTCACAGAGTTAGCTTCAGTCCAAAGGGGTTGCTGTAACTTAAATATCTCAGTGATGTGTGTGTAGGATCAATTCCTTTATTCAACGCTAATGTGGCTAATATTTGTCAGCAATTATTGGACTTCTGAACTAGTGTCTACCTTCCCCCTCCCTTTGATGTTTCATACCCTAAACTGTGGTTGATGAAATGGTAAATGGACTTCATCTTATATAGCGCTTTGTCCCGTCTTTGCGAGTCCCCAAAGCGCTTCACATACAATTCATCGTTCCCCCCCATTCACATCCATTCATAGTGAAGCTGCCATGCAAGGTGCCACCTGCTCAGGGAATTATCAGACCAACACACACACACACACACACACACACACACACACACACACACACACACACACACGCACACGCACACGCACACACACACACACACACAACACACAACACACAACACACACAACACACAACACACAACACACCGTTGGCAATGACATCGGGAGAAACCTGGGGTTAAGACATGTTGGTCACTCTCGCTGGGATAACCCTTCTGATTGGAAGACGACCGCATGAACTCGCGGCCAGCCGCCCCTGCTTCATAAAGTAAATAATCCCCTGATAGGAGCAGCAGGTATTAAACCAGCAAGATAAACTCATAGAGAGAGGAGGGATGAAGGGAAGTGGAGAGAGAAAGGAGTGGCGGGAGGGGAGAAGATGATGAGTGGAGAGGGAGAGGATTTACTGGTTAAACCGAGAGGACATGAAGGGCGGAGTGAGATGGTGGGCGGCAGGATGGGTGGGGAAGCTGTCAGATAAAACAGAAGATATTTAATATGTCTCCATGCCTTTAATCATCTTTAGTTGCTTTCTCTTGTCAAGCTTGTTTCCCTCTGTATTTGTTTATTTTATGTCAGATGTGAAGTCCATCGTTAAGCTCTGAAACACACTCTTACACAAAGGCATGTGTGTGTGTGGAAACCAGCTGTAACGCGGGGCTACTTAAGATCTAATGGGCTAGAATGAATTGCCTTAACAATGCCCATACATTTCCCTCTACAAATCTGTCAGTTGTTAGTGCACAGACAGAGACATCATCAATACAATGAGGGCAGTCACACACACACACACACACACACACACACACACACACACACACACACACACACACACACACACACACACACACACACACACACACACACACACACACACACACACACACACACACACACACACACACACACACACACGCACACGGTAGACAAAGACAAAAGAGGGGGCTACAAGAGCTTTGCGGGGCGAGTGAGAACATTTGAGCATCATGGGGAGGGGCTGAGTGGGAAAAGGGTCAGATGTGAAGGAATAAGTGTAAAGGGGATAAGATGGTGGGGGGGGGGATCATGTGGGCGACGGGGATCATGTGGGCGACGGGTAGTTGTGGTTTGAACTTGATTAAGGGGCACAAGGTTTTTGAAGAAAGAGTGCTGAGGTCATGAACCTCAGATATTGTGTAGCATGTGTCATGTGTGAATGTGGATGCAGAGCTGCAGAAGGATCATATTATGTGCGGTCTGTTGACCCAATTATTGTGTAGTGTGTGTGCGCGCCTGTGTGTGCGCGCCTGTGTGTGCCTGTTGGAGGCTGGGGGGGGTGACACCAAATCAAAGAGCTCAGCGCCCCCTGTTGCTGTTTAACAGAGGAACTATATTAATGACTTTACATCTTGATCCGTTACAGTGTGTGTAGGGCTCATAGACTGTATATATAAGGTAGGGCTGCATCATCTGAGGACAATATGCAGTAACATTTTTGAATATCGATATAACTTGCTATACATTTTTTGTATTCAATTCTACCTTTCTGCTGCTTCCATTACACTGCAAAAAATGAACAAATTGCTTATAAAAAAACAGTTCTCCCTTTCTGCTGCTTTCTGTAAACTTAAAAAATATAACAAATTGCTTTATAAATAAAAAACAATGGAAGGAAAGGATTTCCAACATCCAAAAAGTGAATGATAACGATTTTTAAAGTCATTCAGAAGAAAGTAGAAGTAGAAATCTGCACTTCAAAATGTAACTGCAATTTTAGAGCCTTTGAGCTGTTTTTATTTCCATTCATTTCAAAACCATAGACATGCCCAAGGACACTTAGACCAATTGACTGCAGTGCAGGGGTTAGGGATCGAACCATTTACTCTCTGATTGGTAAACACTCATTCACCCCCCGCGCCACAGTCAGCCACACAAGCAGACAATGGGGTTGATGTTAGAAAGACGATAAACTGTTCGGCCCTTGTTGTGAGTGCATGTATGGATGTGAGAACTCACTCATCCATATTGATTACGTTTATGCCATCCGATGGTTGAATTAGTCATTGTGTTAACACTTGGCACTTCCTGTTTTCTGCCCTCCAGCGCTGGCATTGCCGTGGGTTTCTACGGCAACGGGGAGTCGAGTGATGGGGCCAATCGTTTGGCCTACTCCCTCCGTCACGCCAACCGCACCGTGTCCGGGGTGGAGAAACTGGTGAGTGGCCCGCTGGATCCCGACACTGCACCAATGTCAAATAAAAAAGGAATATATATATATATATATATATATATATACGACACGATGCGATGATACTTCATTGTCAGAGCGAGTCTGAAATGTTTATTGCATCAGAGCAGCCCCATTTGCAACATCAACAAGGACAGCTTTTTAAGATACAAGGGAACATTTAGCATAACATTACAATCACTGGAGAGAACCAAGACCCTTTGACTTACATTTGACCTGAGATGTAGCTCTGTATTTCCTTTGAGGATTGACTGGTGCACAAAAGAGTGCTTCGGTCTAACTTTTTTAAATCGTGGAACCCTGTATGTATAACAATTGATATGAACTGTTCAGGACATGGTCGGGTTCAGAGATGATGTTGGACAGCCTCAATATGTCATCATGGTAGGCTGATTCATCGAGTCTCTCAAGACAACATACAAACAACAAGCATTCATACTTCAATATGCAGATACATATATCGGTTTAGGTTTCAAATAAATATGTTTGAACGTGTATACAAATATATATATTGTGTCAGTGTACGCTGGCTAATATGATCCATCAAAGCTGATTCCTGTGTCCTGTGAACATCCAGGTGACGGACAGCGCCCTCGCCTTGAACCAGACGGTGGAGGAGAGCTTGGTGCAGCTGGAGACGGCCTATCAGGAGCAGACGGACTACGTGTCCATTGTCCAGAAGCTGCAGGGACAGCTGGACGAGCTGGTGCGGCTGATGGTGGACGTTCCCTTCTGGTCCAACACCAACATCTCCCTGGAGGACTTGGCCCGCAAGACGGAGGCGTTTGATTTTTACAGGTCAGTTCTTACAAGTATTGATGTGTGTTTGTGAGATACAAAGTATTTGCTGGATGTGCAGAGGGGGAATCAGCAAAGTTACGTGTGGTCTCCACCTCGAAGAAGAAGAGATTTTATTAGGACTGCGCAATTATTGGAATTCAGACTTTTACAATATTCAAATGGAGGAAAGTGCAATATTTGGTAAAGGCTAAATACATCAAATATATTTAGGAATAAAGTGTTGTGGTGCTTTGGAGAAGTCCCAACGTACACATAGGTTTGTAACAGATTATCTAAAAAAAGAAACACACACCTGGATGATTGAAATATATTTTTATGTTTTAAAAATGATCTAATGATGATCTAATTTCATCATAATAACCACAATTAGATGTTTTTCAAAAATGGTGAATCCCATATTTTGATGTAAAGGGACTTCCTAGTGAAGTAAAGGTTAAATATGAAAGAAATAGGTTATTCATACAGTATTATACAAACAATAAATGTAACCACTTTGGCGTGATGAATACGTTAATACCCATTAAACCATTAAAACAATGGAAAGAGTAGATATTACAAATCCCTGTGAATAAACCAATGCCATTGTTTTACTTTCATACCTTATACTGTAAGTCAAAAACCTTTAATACAATTGAGCTAGTGATGTCGTTCTCAGTTTGACCCTGATGTGCGTGAATGTCCGACAGCGTGTGGCAAAGCGTTAATCAGCTGATGTGTGTTGCTTCTCATTAGCAGCTGGTTCAGTTCTGTGAGATCCCCTGTGTGTCCTAAACGCTGTGTAACCGTGTGTTACAGGTGGTTGGGGTATCTCGGCCTGCTGCTGTTCGATGTACTCATTTGCCTCCTGGTGCTCTTCGGCCTGATACGCAACTCCAGAGGCACTCTGATTGGGTAATCTACATTACATCACTCTCCTAAACCTGCTCCTATTGGACGATCCGAGTCCTTTGTACACTCTGAATCTGTGTGTTAGAGCACCTCATGTTGCTCACTTTAACGACGTGTGTGTGTGTGTGTCCCATAGAGTGTGTCTGCTGGGTGTTTTGACTCTGATAATCAGCTGGGGGTCTCTCGGCATGGAACTGGCTGTCGCTGCTGTAAGTGTAACCATGGCAACATCGCAGAGCTCCGCAGTGATGTAATCTTTTTTCTTTTTCCCACCGCTCGAGCGAGCGTGTTCTCAGTGTACTGTAGGCTGATGGGTCGTGTGTGTGTGTGTGTGTGTGTGTGTGTGTGTGTGTGTGTGTGTGTGTGTGTGTGTGTGTGTGTGTGTGTGTGTGTGTGTGTGTGTGTGTGTGTGTGTGTGTGTGTGTGTGTGTGTGTGTGTGTGTGTGTGTGTGTGTGTGTGTGTGTGTGTGTGTGTGTGTGTGGTGTGTGTGTGTGTGTGTGTGTGTGTGTGTGTGTGTGTGTGTGTGTGTGTGTGTGTGTGTGTGTGTGTGTGTTTGCTCACCCTCTTACAGTCAGCCAGCGACTTCTGCGTCTCCCCGGATACCTACATCACCAGGGTAACCAAGGAAAACGCTGTCATCGACCAAGGTACGCAGACTATAAAATACAGAACCAGCGATCACACATTTCTTTAGGTTTTTGTGATATGAAACAGGGTTTCCAAAACACTCGGAGTGAATCATCAAAACAATGCGGCCTCTTCCTCCAAACACTGAGAGCCAAACCATAGACTATTTATCCTTTTCAGATTGTTTTATTTTCGTCTTTTTAGATGCCTGAAGACATAAAACAGTACAGTATGCCATAAGATTGCCATTGTCTTTCACAACCGCTCATATGTACGTCATCTGGGGGTAAATGACAGACTCCACACCGCGGCAGAAAGCAGGGTTTCCAAAGCATTGAAGCTCGTGAATCGTATAAGAAAGCAGTGTCGACATGCAAACACCTCTTACAGGTTAAACATGTCCGACAATAGACTCTTTTCTTTGTTTAATTCAAGTATTGTGAGATGCCTGAAGAGATCAAACAGTGCAGTATTGCTTAGGGAAAAGAAACAAGAAGCTTTGTACCATTCCTATTTCACAACCACTCATCTCTATGACAACTGGGGATGGCTTTAGGTTCTGCTGGAGAAAGACAACACATATTATAATTTGTGATGATAAAGTATGTATTATAATACTGGACCATGAAGAAGCAAGGAAATAATATGATTGGTAAGCCTCCACACTTGGGTCTCACCCTGACATGTGGCTTCTCCTTTAAGCAGGAAGTGTGTGTGGTCTGTATGATATGTGTGAATCCGAGCGGATGGTGTTTGAGTGACACTTGGGTATCTAAAAGCTCTTCCTCCCTCTGCTGACTGCAATGCATCAGCAGCTCTGCTGCCTCTCGCTCTCATCCTGCCCGTCCCAAATGTTCAAAACAAACATATGAAACCCTCAGAGCACATTACGGATTTTTCTCTCAGGATCATTATTAGATTTTCTCTCTCTCTCTCTCTCTCTCTCTGCATCCTTCTATGTCCCTCTTTACCTCTCAATTACTCCCTTTCTTCCTCTCCCTCCCCCGTGCACTCTTATCTAATGAGTCCTGTTGGCTGTCAGTCGTTTCCGCTCTGCAGCGCACAGATGTTGCCTCTGTCTCTCACACACACACACACACACACACACACACACACACACACACACACACACACACACACACACACACACACACACACACACACACACACACACACACACACACACACACACACACACACACACACACACACACACACACACACACACACACACACACACACACACACACACACACACACACACACACACACACACACACACACACACACACACACACACACACACACACACAGATATGCCTGAGTGATACTGCTAACTCAAGCCTCATTGGAGAGCCTGGGTCTTGTTTGCCTTTCTTCAGCAGGCGTGTTAAAGGATCCTAAAGTCCCCAAACACAACACGGCTGATGAGCTTTTATTCACTACGCTTCCAAACTTTGGAAACCCTATACCGGGACATATCAGAGAGGCTACCCAGTAGACACTTTCAAACAACAGCTGAAAACAGATGTATTGTATTGCTTTCATTAGCGACATGTTGGTCTTCCTTTGTTTACATGAGGGTTATTTGACTTTGTGTGTTACAAGTGCAATACAAATAAAGCTTACTATTATTTATTTAATTCTACTGTATATTGTAAATACATGTATCATTATTATTCTATTCATATGTATCTCTATCTGTTTCCCAGATATCCTGCAGTATTACCTGAGGTGCAGCCCTGGCCAAATCAACCCCTTCCAGCAGGTAACTTCACCGTGTTGTCAGAGGGCTTTCTTTCTGCTTTTGTGTAATATATGTCTTTCATTCTGGAGTCCTGTACATAACTAAAAACTAAGTACTGTACATAACTAAAACATATATATATATATGTGTGTGTCTGTTTGTCTCTTGTGTCTCCGTGGTGTTTTGCAGAGGCTGTCAGGGAGTCACAAAGCATTGGTGGAGATGCAGGATGATGTGGCAGAGCTACTGAGATCAGCAACACGTGAATATGCCAACACCAAGGTGTGTGTGTGTGTGTGTGTGTGTGTGTGTGTGTGTGTGTGTGTGTGTGTGTGTGTGTGTGTGTGTGTGTGTGTGTGTGTGTGTGTGTGTGTGTGTGTGTGTGTGTGTGTGTGTGTGTGTGTGTGTGTGTGTGTGTGTGTGTGTGTGTGTGTGTGTGTGTGTGTGTGTGCGCAATGATGTGTAGGTCTTTATTTTCACGGCTGAGTGGACTTGCTTTAGTGGGAGCGTGATGAGAGTGGAAGTTACAAAAGGGGCACGTGTTTATCTGGTGTGTGTGTGAGGACTATATTTTTGATGAATGTTGTGTCCTCGTGCTAAAAGTTGTTTTATTAGCTCGATTTTCATTCACCTTTTACCTTTTTTGTTTGTTTATCTTTCCCACTGCAACGCGTCTTTGAGCACCTGATAAAGCCAATCAAATACGTGCAATTACGTATCTGCCACTACAATTTCCATCGGGATGAATAAAGTACATTTGTCTTGATGCGCAGGGGAGTCTGGAGCAGATCCAGTCGGTGCTGAACTCCACCGAGGTCGGTCTCCACCAGCTGACCGCCCTGGTGGACTGCCGCAGCCTTCACATGGTGAGTCAGTCCGTGTGTCGCGTTGGAAAGAAACAACTCGTCACTTCCAACCCGTTCTAAACAGCAGACTCCTCTCCGTGCAGGACTACGTTCAGGCGCTGACCGGGCTGTGTTACGACGGCGTGGAGGGCGTCATCTACCTCGTTCTCTTCTCCTTCGTCACCGCTCTGATGTTCTCCTCCATCGTCTGCAGTGTGCCACATACCTGGCCTGGCAAGAGGTAACACACACACACACACACACACACACACACATATACACACGTAGTCTCTCTGAGAAGCACACACACGTCTTTACAATCCTTAATCTGAACACTAACATCTAACATGTAACTAGTTCTAACTTGGAAGTGGGTTAACGTGACTTTACGACCTGCAGACAGTGGAAAGAGCCATAACGAATCCACTCAGTGCCATGCATGTCATTCTTTAAGTGTGTTTGCCTCCTGAGCTGTTCTCTGTACGTCCTCCTGCCTGTCTTTGCACCATTTCCTCTGCAAGCTTTCTTTGTTTTACCGTTAGCACTGCCAGTCTGGCTGATTGTCTGTTTCCATGTTTATACTTATCTCTCATTTTGCTTTTCCTCGCTGTGGACTTGGAGCTCCAGTTTTGTGTTAGATTGTTTTTCTTTTCTGTGCCCCACTTCCTCCTTCTGTTCCGTCCCTCTCTCCTCTCTCCCTGTCCTGATTTGGAAATGCTTCGGGCTTCAGCGAATGATGGTGGATATCGAGGAATTAAACGACCCTATGGTCCCATAAAAACAGCCTGTTCCGATTCAGCCATTCAAACAAATAATTAGCAGCGAACATCAGTGCAAGAGCTCTAGACTGATGACTTTCACTCTGATTGTAATCATTAAACACAGCTGTGCCACAATAGTGGGTTTTTACGCTCGGTTTTTCGGTGTGAATTACCAATAAATGCTAATGCGTGGCTCAGCAGGTGTTAAACAATAATCCATCATGTCCCCGATTTGAGCAGAAGTAACTGCTCATGGGGTCAGCTGCATATTAGCCTGACTGTCCTGCAGCCGGCTGCTTGATAAACTGCACAGATTAGCTCTTTGTTGGTTTCCTGAGGGAAACACTGCCACCTGGTGGCCAGTCACCGCAGTACGTGTCTGAAAATACCGTAGGATATTCCAATAAACCAAATCTGTCCTCCCGCCATCTTTACTTCTTTGAAACATTACCAGCCTCATGTGGGTTTGTTAATATTGGTACAACTGGTATAGACCTCCCAAAAACAACAAAGAAAATAGCCTTGAAAATAGGGTCTACATGTTCACACGTACATGTATTCTGTGGTTGACCTATACATTTTAGAAGCCAGTACATTTCTGTAGCCAGAGATCCAACTTCCAAATCAGCACACATCGTATTTGATGCCTCATTCTGTTACGTTGCTGGCCGTTTATTTTTTACATTTTTGACCATTTTATGTCTGAAAATGGTTTTGCCTAAACCAGCCATGTTATCTCTTTTTTCCCTGATGTTTTTGCTTTTAAGTTTCATGGAGCGCTCAGTGATGCATGAAGTACTTTGAAAGAGAGTAATCTAACTTTGATTCAGATTAGACAAATTGAGATGGACAGTAATTATGAAGAGATTTCAATAGAGAATGACTGCATGAAGAACAAATACTGCATGTTTCTACATACTAGGACAACTTTTAGAATATTGAAGAGTTCTTTACCTTTGTATTGTTAAATATAATGTAAAAACCCAAGCATCAGCTTCACGGGTCCACCCGGGCTGTGTAGTGATATGAGAGACCCTGATGTACTTGTAGTGGACGTGTGTTGTAGATGAATGCTGCCCATGTTCCTTTTCTTCTTGTTCAGCTGCTTTGGCGCTGGAGGCATGGCCTTACCCAGTGTTTTGTATCAGAGGACTCCACATAGCACACCTTCCCCCTCTCCTAACCTCCTCTTCACTTGTTTACACTCTGTTGTCTCTCTCGGATCTTCCTCCCCTCTACCCCCCTCCCCGTTATCCATCATGCCCTCTCGTGCCCTGCCCTAACCCTGACCAATTGAAGGACGGATGAGGAAGACGGAGAGGACGAGTCGGGCGCCTCACGGGGCGGTGTGCACGATAACCTGTACCGCGTTCACATGCCCAGTCTCTACAGCTGTGGCTCCAGCTACGGTAGCGAAGCTAGCCTGCCCGCTACCGCCCACACTGTCAGCAATGCCCCCGTCACTGAATACATGTGAGTTAGCACCCACCGCTGGCTGGAGGCTAGCAGGATCAATACACTTCCTGCAATAGGTAGCTGATGCTTGCCCCCCCCCTGACCCAGACTAGCAGCATAGCTACGGTCACTGCCTGCAATACGCTAAGTTAGAATAGCTGTAGCACATCCCTCAGGACACTTTACCAGCACTCAGCGAGTTACAACCCTTCACTAGCTTTCCCTGTGATGCTGATAGAGAAACAATGCTGCCTGTTTCAGTCCACGATGTAAGCATAACAAACAGATTCAAGATTAACGTAAGTTCATACTTTCACCCTGCTTGCTACGGTTTGCCAAAGGAGTGCTTGCTCTGAACACAACACATAATACAGCTATTGGCTTTAGCCTGCCACTGCCTGCTTTAGCTGTGAGCAAATCTACTACTTTGTGCTGCTTACTGCTACAAAGAGATCTTTGACTCTGCAGCCAGGGTTAAGAAAACAGACACTGCCTATCATTTGGCATTGTGAGGTTTTGGACCAATAGAGGACCATGTTTTTAATGCTTTAGGAGATGATCAAGGTCTGCATACATAATAATACTGATGACTATGTTAAAGGCTTTCAGTGAGATGTATATCCTCCTGTGTAGCCAGAAAGTCACATAAAGCTTCTCCCGTTGAGTAAAGCCTCACTTACATTCATGCTCAGACACATCTATCATATTTACCGAAGGGTTGTAGCTCTCTGACTGTCGCCATCAGGGATCAATTCGACTGTTCAACATAGAATGCCAGACATTAAGGACATAGTCACTTACTATTTGGAAATTACCAATACATTATTTTTACATATTTGCTATGGGTACACACACACACACACACACACACACACACACACACACACACACACACACACACACACACACACACACACACACACACACACACACACACACACACTACATACATACATACACACACACACACACACACACACACACACACACACACACGCTGATAAAAATACAATTTCACTGAGCCAGTGTCCCTTTGTTAGACTTCATGTTTATCTTTTGTCATTGTTAACCCTTAGATGCACGAGTGACGGGACCCTACACTCTTCCATAAGTGGGTCTAAAAGGACTTAGAATAATGTGTTGTTATGATATTTTTGTAATTTTGGTTGAGAAAAATCACTTGTATGATATTTAGTGTTATATTTTTGGTTCACACTAGAAATATTTTATATTTATTTTTTCACTATTTATAATTTTAGACCTTTTTTTTACATTTTGAAAAAAAAACGAAATTCCAGAGAAAATGCATGCGGGTCATTTTTGACCCACTTGTGGAAGCTTGGGGTAGAAATACAAAAACTACTATTTCTTAAAATTTAAATTTAAAATTTGAATGGCATGATCTCCAAAACATGTTTTTTGAGGAATAGCTGGAATATGAAATGATAAAAAAATGTAATTACAAAGATACTTCAAGAAAACCACCTCAAAGGGTTAAAAAGACCCACTTATGCATCTAAGGGCTAAGAAAGAATGTAAAGTGTGTTGGACTGAGGTGTTTCACCCCTGGCTTTATGGTAAACACCCAACTTAAGCCCCTGACTTGTAATTACCATCGAGGCCATTTATCATGGAGTCGTTAATCCGGCCACAGAGGGACATCAGCTGGACCCTGAGCACCACATGCAGTAACCTCTGATTCTATAATGCAGGAGCCAGAACGCAAACTTTCAGAACCCTCGGTGTGAGAACACCCCCCTGATTGGCAGGGAGTCCCCTCCACCCTCTGTAAGTGCACACTTTCTAGAACACACTCTCCCTCCACTATCTTCCAATACCCACAGTGCAGCTGGGAGATATAAAAAACCGCAGAACCCACATCAACGGCCTTTTATCATCTCAGAAAGTAACTGAGGAAGCATGGTATTGATAAATGTACTCACGTCTGATGTTAGAGCGTGCTAGTGTGGATATTGGAAGGTAGTGCCCTATCCCTACACCACTGCAAGTGTCCTCTGTGCTCAAAGTAGTCCGTGATCATGGAGCCCGTATGAAGGTCATTTTGGCAGCCTGGGAAAACTGGAAGTTTGAAAAGACGTCTGTTGTTTTTGAGGACTTGCACTTGCATCAAAAGTGTTTTTGTCGAGTCACGTTAGACACACAGTTGTCCTCTATTTCTGATGTATAAAGTCTGGTTGGTCATGTGAGGAGAACTTGTTCAGAGACCCTGAAAGGATGTTTTTGGTACCTTTTTCGTACACACCAAAAGACACAATACTGCCACAAATGCACCTCGTGTTTTAACTGTTTGCGACTATTCCTGCTTTGACGAGGTGCCGCTGGGCCCGCAGCTGGGCCTGCCGCTGGGCCCGCCGCTGGGCCCGCCGCTGGGCCTGCCGCTGGGCCTGCCGCTGGGCCCCCAGCTGGGCCTGCCGCTCGGCCCGCAGCTGTGCGTTTCGGTTCCATGCAGAACTGTAAACATTCGGGGGCTACAGAACTGTGGATTTACCTAACTTAATTACAACAAATCTACTAATATTAAACCTTCTAGGACACAATTCTTTCTCCTCATCAACTGGCCGAGCCCTGCAGTGACGATGAAACAAATTGAGCCCGACCCTCTAAACGTCCTGCCCCTCCCCCCTGTCCCCACAGTCTGTCTATGTGTGCATTTTCTCGTCGAGGTGTGTGTGTCCTCTGTTTCTGTGCCCCCTCACCTTTCACCATTAAACAGTAACAGGAGCACACGTTTCCCACCTCCACTGTTGCACTCGAGCAGCCACCAAGATGGCCACGATTCATCCTTTTTAGGCAGAGCTGTCGACCAATCGGTGGTCCAGAGAGCTCCCCGTCGTCAGCGACCTGCAACAGTAACTAGCCAGGTGCTCATAAGAGACCACTAACTCATACCAGGCTAACCTACTACATCAGAACTAGAGCACTAACTACAAACCACTGACAAAACCAACCACATCTGCTATTTTACAATAACACCATCCAGACCTAATCAGCTGTAATATAACCAATGACTGTGTTGATCAAACCCCGGCTGTCCAAATGACTGGTCAACGTGTTTCTGCTGCACCTGTCTGTGTTTGTTCGCCTCTCGTAATAATCCTATCTCAATCTAATAATATATATCTATCTGTCTATATGTCTATCTATTTATCTATCTATCTATCTATCTATCTATCTATCTATCTATCTATCTATCTATCTATCTATCTATCTATCCATCTATCCATCTATCTATCTCTCTATCTATATATCTATATATCTATCTATCTATCTATCTATCTATCTATCTATCTATCTATCTCTCTGTCTGTCTGTCTGTCTGTCTGTCTGTCTGTCTGTCTGTCTGTCTATATATCTATATATCTATATATCTATCCATCTCTCTATCTATCTGTCTATCTGTTTGTCTGTCTGTCTGTCTATGTATCTATCTATCCATCTATCCATCTATCTCTCTATCTCTCTATCTATCTATCTATCTATCTATCTGTCTATCTATCTATCCATCTATCTATCCATCTATCTATCTGTCTATTGTATATCTATCTATTTGTATATCTGTTTATTTGTGTCTTGCTAACACTTACAACCATTCACAATTATTGATCTGATGTTCATGTTTACCCGTCAAATCAATACTTCAGCAACACAATGACCATGTTTACTTTAATTACCCTGTTGTTCCTTGAATTCTCGAAGGACATGTTGTTTCCCTCACCGTCCTCCCTGGTACACAATGAATCCAAAAACGGAGGAAACTTTTTGAGGGATCTTTTAAATGTGACCAAAAATGATTATTTTTGTATTTCTCCGATTGAAGTGAGCATTCTGAGAAGAAGTCAGAATGTGGCTCTAATCCTATTTCGTACTGTTCGCTAAGGAGACGTGTGACAGGAAACTGTTTTCTTCAAGAATTCAGGGTAACACAAAGTGGGTCATTAATATACAAATGGTCATTTTGTGGGTAAACTATTCCTTTGAACTGTTTCTACATTACTTATTTTACTATTCAGTTTGATTTTAACCCATACATATTTTGATTCTTTTGCTTTTTTTTTGTTGTCTAATTGTTTCCCACTTTCTCCCCGTGGTTGTCTTCTCTCCCGACATATTTCCCTGTGTCCCCCACCACCCTTCCTCTACCCCCCCCCTCTCCTCCCTGCCCTCCATGTCTTCAGTACACCTCTAGTATGAGAGCAAAGTACCTGGCCACCAACCGACCCGACCAGAACCGACGCTCCGTCCCCAACGACCAGCTGGACCCGGGCAGCCGGCCTCACCCCACCGCCCGACCCCAGTCCTCGGTCCACTAGAGACCACAACCACCCGGTACTGCCTAACTCCAGTTTCACAGCCAATAACAAGGTCCAACTCATCAGCACAACAAGAAAGACGACAAACCACAAGCTGCTCGTTCCACCACTGCTGTGATGGATGAGCCTACATTACCCACAATGCACAGCAACTGAAGCGCCTTGGCAGTTTCTTCTTCTACTTTTCAATTCTCTCCCCCCTTCTACTGGGATCCGTTTACTGCCCTCCAGTGGAGACCGCTCCCACCTTATTGAGACACTTTCACATGCAGACCACACACACACACACACACACACACACACACACACACACACACACACACACACACACACACACACACACACACACACACACACACACACACACACACACACACACACACACACACACACACACACACACACACACACACACACACACACACCCTGTACAGACCTGTAAATAGTAAACGTGTGCTTTACTCTGATGTCATGAGAAGTAGAATCATTACTGGTAACTTGGTGTGCTGCGTGTTTATCATGGACATTTTAGCTGTATCTTTCTCTAACACACACACACACACACACACACACACACACACACACACACACACACACACACACACACACACACACACACACACACACACACACACACACACACACACACACACACACACACACACACACACACACACAAATGAACACACACAAATGAACACACACAAATGAACACATTAATAGAAGCACACATCTGTATAAATAATAAGCCAGTGAAATAGAAAGCCACGTTGATGTAGAACCAGTACCACCACTTTCTCTTTAGCCGAACATTGTCATCTAACTAAGACTTGAATCGTGAGCTCGAAAAGTCTCTCCGGATGTGTCGCCGTGCGAAAGCAGTTCACGTGTCGAGCAACGCATTATGAACTTGAGCCAGGGAACGCTGTTGTGGAGCGAGAGACACACGAAGGCTCAACCTGTGCCAAAAAACTCTGAATAACGAGGGATGCCTTCATTCTGTCCTGTTCTCCTACTGCCTCCTTGTGTCTCTAATAAGAGGGAAAAAGTCACGTGGAATGTTCTCCCTCTGACTGTAAATAAAAGAAGGGACAGGAAAGACACTTGAAAAAGAAAGACAATGGACAGAAATGGAATAAATCTCACTGAAGAAATATTGCGACTACACATTTGCCAGGTGCCATGTACGCCAGTCGACGATCGGGACTGAGGGGCGACGGAAACCTTTTTATTACTTGAATGTTTCCTTTTCATTCAGGGATAACATAAGGAAAAAGAGCAGTCGAATGGAAACGGCTTTCCATTATGACTGGAATGGTGTCGTGGATCCTGATCATCATGTCCCTGATTATTAATGTTACATCAAAGTGTTACAAATTGAAGGAAAGTGGGTGTTTTTTTTAATGTTTAATCATAAGCTGAATTCAGGATGTGATACTGTGACCAAGTCGTGTTCTGTCTTTTCTTTCTTCCTGTGCTTTTATTTTGTTAACTGGTGACCTTGGACTGACCTCTTTGCCACCAGTAGTCTTTTATTTTTTTAAACCCACAAGCACAAATTCTCTTCAAGGTGACTTTGCGAGCTGGAGAAGTGAAACGCACTGCCAGTGGTTTTCCCTCCCGCTCTAAAACTCTGTCGTGTATAAAAAGTGTATTTGTGAAGCCGTGTGTGTGACATCATTGGCTGTTGCTCTATCTCAGTGTTGCTGTGTGTAAGTACAGTGGTCAGTGTGTGTGACTCGCATCTAGCCGGAGTCGTTTCTACACAGGCGCATGCCCTCATGCACACACATCGAAACACACATGCTGTACAGACATTCAAAACACACTTGGTTTCTTTAAAAAAAAATCCATCGTTCCCTACTTTGGTCCTGTTTACATTCACACGTCGAGCTGTAGTGACTGCACACCCTCCCACAGCTGTGACATCACACTGCATTATGGGTGATGTAGTTTGTTCAGAGAAACCTGGTAAATAACAGTGAACATTCAAACACTTTTCAACCACTATTCCTGTACAGCATTTTAATGTTATTAATCAATGACCACTTCTCGTATTGGCGAGACAATCTTACATGTGTGATTTTACTAGAAAGAAAATATCCATGTTATGGTAACAATGCTACCGATGGTCTAGTACTTTACAGTGTTTTTTGCACCATAAATGCAAACAGTGTTAAGATCTGTGGACTAGTCACTGATTAATAGCCTTTCATAATGTTTTTAAACTCTTACAACACTTCATATCACAACATGTTTTTTATTTTTCTCTTATCTTGTAAAAATCCAACTTTAAAGATAAAATGTTAGCTAGCTGTTTTGTAGGAGATTAAAGGCAAGAGCAGCGGGTTTCCTCTCTTATTAATGGTGAATGACTCTGTCTTGCAATGTTTTAATAAAACTATTCCAGTGTAATCTGCACACCTGACTTTAAGTTGTATTTGAATTCCTGTGTGGAGCTTTCTGGGATCTCAACACCCGGTCGCAGTCAGCTTTGGATGGAAAACAAGGCCCACGCTCATGTGTAAGAGTCAGCTGTGTGTGTGTGTCTGTGGTATTTACAGGACTTCAAGTACACCTCCTGTCCAGATGTGACGGACAAACAATGTTTTCTATGGCTGTTTTTATTTTCTGATGGTTTAACTAAGATATTAATGATGTACATGTCAAAACTGTGGTAATGATATCATTCAGCCTGGAATAAATGTTTTAAAAAAGAAATTAAAGCAACTTTAACGTACTGATTGAGACTATGGGTTATTTTTATGAAAGGTGAACGAACAATGGTGCTGTTGTCTTTTCATTGACATCTTGATAGAAGTGAAAGGTCCCATGTCAGGCTTTTCCGGTTATTACCCGTCCGTCCCCTTGTGTGTTATGAAGGTTTGTATGCATCTAAACGGTCTGCAGAGTCACAAACCCTCAAAGTACACCCTGTAGTGAGTACAACTCTAACACAGACCTGTCTGTGCTGCCCCAGAACACACCAGGATCCCGAGGCTGACTAACAGGGAGTCCCCATTGACTTGCATAGTGCTCCCTGAACGCTGGTAATAGACGAGTTGGGATCGCGGAGAAATGCTCTCAGCAGACCCATTCTCACAGCGGCAACGTCTCGACCAATCAGAGCACACTGGGCTCACAGGGAGGGGGGCAGGAGCTCCAACAAGCCGTTTCGGACAGATAGTGAATACACATACTATACAGAGATGCTGTGAGAGAAACCAATGTGAGTTTGGAAAATTGCACAATGTAAATCTATTCTAGTAGACCGCAACAATGGACATATGATCAGTAGAAATGGCCATGACCTTTAAAGCTAAAGCTGGACCTGTCAAGTTTGCAACATTTTAGCTTTAAGATATTTTAAAAAGTTCAAGGTTTTGAAAGATTTCACATGAGACTTTAATATGTTTACGTTGTTATAGCTAACATTCACATTTTCTAATATGTTATTAGGTCATATGTTGCAATATGCATTGAATTTAAATGGATGACACATATTGTTCTATATTAATAGCTAAGCCTTACCTACAACTACATAGAGTGAAAGATCGGATAAGAGAAATAACTTAATCTCATCCAATCCTTAGTGTTAGTTTCACAATTATACATATCATTTGAGGTTGTTTATTTCGCAGCAGCTGTTGGATATAAATATGTGAGAACATCTGCATGATGTGTTTTATTCTTCACTGCCTTAGGATGCTCATCATTTAATAATATTAGTTTTAACAGATGTCGTTAGAAAACAAGTCAAGGTGACTCAATGCAGTTATATTTTAGACACCTTAACTCAGAAACTTTAATCCTTAGCCTGTGCTTTTATATTTTAAAATGTTATAAGATACAAGGCCAAATAGGAAAGCTTTAAAATGTACTTCCAGCTCACGGAAAGATATAAATAAATGCTCAGAACGTTCCCTATTGTGTTATTTGGGGTTTTCCCTTTTCCTATGTGTTATGTCGTTTTTTGTGCATGTTAATGGTCTGTAAAGCTAAATTCCCAAAGCTCCCTCCAGAGAGTTTCTCTCCCACACTCTGGCTCTGGTTTCAGACAGAGGGTGAAAAGAGGTGTGGCAGCACAGGCAGTATGAGAGAAATAAAGACAGTTTGAACATTAAAGCATGTTAATATATCAGAGAAGATACAATTATGAACCTGCAAATTAGCATAACGGGTCCTCTTTAAGAAACACGTGCTGCTGTTTGCAGTAACAGAGGCATCCAGCAGGTGTCACTCACAAGCAGATCACAGATTCACCACACACCCACACCCCCACACACTTCAGGGGACATTACATTGACTCACATGCATTTCCTGGAGACTTATCCTAACCTTAACCATAACCAACACATGCCTTACCCTTAAACTTCCTGGTTATAAACCTAACCAAGTCTTCACCCTAAAATTAATGATTCCCCTCATGGGGACCTCCAATTTGTCCCCATAAGGGAGGCGAGTCCCCACACATGACTGTGTAAACAAGTATAGTAATGCTAGGCCCCACACACACACACACACACACACACACACACACACACACACACACACACACACACACACACACACACACACACACACACACACACACACACACACACACACACACCGGGGTCTTGTGTATGGCTGCATCAGATAAGAGGCTTTGTTTGTGGGTTTACAGATGCAGAGGGGTGGGGGTCTCGAGACAGGAACCCACCAGCACATACACAAGGTCAGAGGTTAAAGGTGGGAGGCGGGCCCATTAAAAACCCACCCAAAGGTCAGAAAATCACAGAAACATATCAAAAGAAAACTGTTTTTATTCCATGTCTACACACCGTCCAGATACTGGAGGTAGCATGTACGCTTCAGAAGCAACGGTTCATCATACACATTCACTGAATTAAATTGAACAACTTTCATTCCGTTAAACAACTGCTTTCAAAGCACAGAAAGATAAAACACAACCCAACATGAGTCATTTGGGACATATTAGTTACACTGCTACGGTGTAAAAAGCATAATTAATGATCATAGTTCAGCTATTGGAATGGATAGAGGCAGTTAAAAGCATTATTTGTAACAGAGGCCTCACTGAATGAGTTAATATAAGAACTTCAGAGGTTTCTTAAATGAGAGAAATACTATCATTTGCTTTCATGCTAAGAGTTAAATGCATAGATCTCCTTTTATTTTTGTGTGTGTATTAAAAATATGTAGCTTAAACCAGGAGTTAGCTTAGCATAAAGACAGGAGGGAACTGTTAGCCTCTTTTTGTCTGAGAGTAAACCAATAAGTTTACTATCGGCTCTAAAGCTCACATATGACCATGTTATCTAACCCTCTTGTGAAAACAAATGAGCGTATTCCCCCAAATGAATTGAAGATAAGCAGAAATAAGACGGCGTAATGATGATATACTTCAGAGAAAAGATAATACTGAATACGGAAAATAACAAATCATTGTTCCTTCATGTAGTACATTACAAACTGATAACACTTGAGCATGTGAGGAGCACAGATTCTTTTACCATGGAAAAAGCAGAAAAAAGCTTAATTAAACCGCAGTCAATTGATATCATCTCAATCTGTTGGATCATCTGTTGGTTCAAACTGATATATCTGACCTTTAGTCTCTTTCTCTCGTTACAATTTGTGGCCCTTTGACATCCAACAACAGTCCACAGAGTCAGAGTTCAGGTGTCAAACTAATAAAATGGCCTCGTAAAAAAAGTCTGTTTCTCAGACTGCTGTTGGACGCGAGAGATTCTTCCTCCCCGGTGAGCCAGAGGGGGGCAGCAGTGAGACTCCCTTCTGAATTCCTGGATGTCTGCAATGATTTCCTCCTCCTCCTTCAGTGACCAATTGAGTCACACCAGAGATGTATTTGTCCTCCTCCAGCAGTCAGTGTGTCTCTGGGTGGGGGTTGGAGTCACCGAGGGCGAGGGCACCAAGCAGTGTCTGGGTACAGCAGACAATGGACCGACCTGAACCTGCGAATGAGAGGGAAATGACTGTCACAATGCCTGGAAGCCGCCAACTGCAGATTTCAAAATAAGACTGTGAATACAATTAGCCGTGTGCATGCTATCATACACACACAATGAACAAAGCCAGGAAGCGTGTCCCAGTAGTAAAACATACACAACCAGATCGCTTACATAACGGAGAACACATGTTTTAAAACTAAAGAGTTTCCTGACACTGGGTTGTCGATACACATAAGGTTTTTGATGGATTTTATTCTCTTTCGATTAACCCGTCCATCAACAGCTTTATCTTATTATCTCCAGCTCTTATATCCACCCTGTCGACAAACTGCCACCCGTGTCAGAAGTAAGGACAATCAGCCCAATTCAATACACAATGATACCATTACTGACGAGAGGAACAAGAAAAGAAAGAAGGGAAGCCGGACAAATAAAAAATAAACACTCTTAATGTCGGGAAGTTTAGAGATAAGATCGGTTTGTGTTTTATCCTTTCCATTGTTGGTTGCCTCCAATGTCGATGTTGGTCCTCTCAGTGTTCAGAGAGCCGGCTGCCTTTTGTGTTAGACTGACCATCACAGCCTGACATTCACAGGCTAAAACGTTATATTTGCCATCAAGGGAATTAAGCGCAGGTCTGTTTTAAAAGTCAAAACATTGGGACACTTACTCAGGAGAATAATCACAAATAGAGCTGGCAAATTAATTTATAAATTGTTACGTTGCTTGACAGAAGCCATTTTGAAAATCAACTTAATAGGCAAAAATACAAATTAATTTCGAGCTTCTCAATTGTGAGGACTTCCTGTTTTTCTTAGTATTGCATTTTAGTCGTACAAAACAAGCAATTTGAAACCATCGCCTGGTTTCTATAGTCACATTTCTCCAACTTTCTTACACCTTATAGACCAACACAAATATTAAATGAATCATGCAGTGACTGTGAGGTGTTTGTGCTGCACCATTTACGGATATTTTACCTTGTAGGATCTTCATTTATTGAAAACAGTCCGTTCACATTGACTGTGTTTCTGCTGTTTTCCACTGTGCCGTAGCTGAGAGTCACCTGGAGAGGAAACAGAAACAAGCTGTTAGACAGTCTGCTGATAGGCCAGTATGTTAGTGTGAGGGTGTGTGTGTGTGTGTGTGTGTGTGTGTGTGTGTGTGTGTGTGTGTGTGTGTGTGTGTGTGTGTGTGTGTGTGTGGACTAGCATTACTATACTTGTGGGGACCTAAATCTGTTTACACAGTCACGTGTGGGGACTCGCCTCCCTTATGGGGACAAATTGGAGGTCCCCATAAGGGGGATCATTAATTTTAGGGTGAAGACTTGGTTAGGTTTAGGATTAGGGTTAGGGTAAGGGTTAGGGGTAGGCATGTGTTGGTTATGGTTAAGGTTAGGATAAGTCTCTAGGAAATGCATGCAAGTCAATGTAATGTCCCCTGAAGTGATGTATACATGGTATCGGTGTGTGTTTCACATATTTATTTGTAAATCATTTATTATAAATCACACCAATTCTGTGTTTTGCATTTAATAATTGTGTGTTCTTCATTTATTAAACACCTGACTATGTCTGACATCAGGAGGAGTCGGTGTGAGGGAAAACTGATATAATAACGACGGTGGTCGGTGATGGCGGTCACATGTGTACCTGGTTGTGTATGTCTGACACCAGCCCCAGGTTCTCCAGGTGAGAGTGGAACAGCGCTGAGCGGAGCAGGCGGACCCCCAGCAGCGCCTCCACGATGTAGCCCACCGTGCAGTCGTCAGGGAGGCGGATGTGATCTGCCGTCGCCATGAAGGAGCCCTCACTGCACAGGGAAAGAATATTCAAATCACAACTCGCCTCTTCAGAACTGCTTTTAATCTGTAATTAATGTTGTGTTTTATATTTTAAAGGTCCCCTATTATACTGATTTTCATCAAATATATATAAATCATGTCTGAAGTGTTTTTCTCCGAACACCAAACAGATCATTGCAGCATTACCCATAATCCCCTCTGTTTCAGCCCTGTTTCCAAAGTGCTGATTCTCTGTCTGTGACTTTAGATGAAAACAAGGAGCCCCTCCCCACGCCCCTCTGAGAGAGATTTGGTTACAAAGAACTCAATGGGGCTTTAGGAGGAGATTCAGGAGCAGGTGGGGGGGGGGGGGGGGGGTTACCTTGGTTGCTGATTGGCTAATGGTTACTCAAGACAACACATTGTTATGACATCATAAAGTGTCCAAAATCTGATCAGCTCATTTTCAGACAGGTTTTTATAGAAATGGATCAAAAAGAGAGAGAATCTTTGTTCCTGAAACTTTCAGAGTCTCTTTCCACAGAGGGGACACATGTTGATGTAGAAGAGACATGAAGAAGAGGGGACACATGTTGATGTAGAAGAGACATGAAGAAGAGGGGACACATGTTGATGTAGAAGAGACATGAAGAAGAGGGGACACATGTTGATGAAGAAGAGACATGAAGAAGAGGGGACACATGTTGATGAAGAAGAGACATGAAGAAGAGGGGACACATGTTGATGTAGAAGAGACATGGAGAAGAGGGGACACATGTTGATGTAGAAGAGACATGAAGAAGAGGGGACACATGTTGATGTAGAAGAGACATGGAGAAGAGGGGACACATGTTGATGAAGAAGAGACATGGAGAAGAGGGGACACATGTTGATGTAGAAGAGACATGAAGAAGAGAGGACACATGTTGATGAAGAAGAGACATGAAGAAGAGGGGACACATGGTGATGTAGAAGAGACATGAGGAAGAGGGGACACATGTTGATGTAGAAGAGACATGAAGAAGAGGGGACACATGTTGATGTAGAAGAGACATGAAGAAGAGGGGACACATGGTGATGTAGAAGAGACATGAAAAGGGGATTTTGCATAATAGTTGACCTTTTTTTACTCCGTTAAGTGTTTCTTGAGCTTCAAGAAAAAAAAGCTATAAATAAAATTCATTATTACAAATCTAAAAACATAGGAAAGAGGAGATGTTGTGATGGAGCTTAAACATCTTGTGATCATTTATCCAGTGTGTATTTACCTCGCCCAGGGTTTCATCTTGAGAGCGAGGCCGCGGCTCAGACAGAATCCCGCTCCTCCGGTGGCGAACCAGAAACTCACCTGCTTCTGCAAACAAACAAACAAACAACCAGCATGAGAGAAGGGTCTGTGATCACGCTGCTCTGGCTTCAGCGAAGGACAAACATGTCGATCCGACTCTGTGGGCAGCTCCCAAAGACAATGATCTAAACTAACCCGTATTAGTTAGTTCTCATTGTGAAACTTCTGGGTTTTGAAAGCACGATTACCCAGAAAGTAACAGATGAAGAAGCAGTAGACAAACTTCAATGTCGTGCAACTGAAGGTCAAATGTGTTTTTGTGAAAGGAGTCTGGCTCTGACTTCAAAGTGTAGACAGAAGTTAACGGAGAGGGCTGTCTGACAGAAGGTTAAAGCCAGTACACTTAAGCTGAAATTGATTTCTTTTTTTCTTGGCTAAAATATGTTTCGTATTACTTGGGTCAAGCTTCTCTTTAAAGGTGGGGTAGGTAAGTTTGAGAAACCGGCTCGAGATCGCTAGAATTTGAAAATACACAACCGGAAAAAATCTGCCACTTCCTCACAGAGCCCCTCCTCCAACACACACGAACGCGACCAATGAGGGCACGAGATAAGTTTGTGCCCAGATGGAAGGCTGACAGGCAGGTAGGCCATCCAGTTACTTTAGCCGGGCCGGCTCAGATGATTGGTTGTACTTTTTACAGTACCATGGCTTCCACAGATAACATTTTTTAATGGATTTTTTTGTCAAAGCACTTCAGATATTCATTGCTATCGGGATGTTCAGAGCATTCCATGGAATATAACAAAAAGTGTATCTCGAGCCGGTTTCTCAAACTTACCTTTACCCCACTTTTACTTTTACTGTCTGAGCATCCGCAAGGTGAATCAAATCATTACCATTTCAGCGGTGCCGAGCTTCTCCGTGGCCTCGATGGGTCGCTCCAGGCTGGGCCGGCCCAGGTAAACGTCCTGAGAGTGACTGAACTGAGACAAGAGCTTCAGCAGGGAGCCCACGTTCACGTAGTTATCATCGTCCACGTGACAGAACCACCTGCAACACATGACGGTTAGTCAAATGATCAATGAGTGTCAATATATTTATCAAATTTAAAATATGCATTGCTGCCCCCGCTGGCAAGGTACCTCTTAAAACAACTGCAGGATACTGAACTGTCGTTAAAATGAAGTTAGCATTATACAAAAGTATCCCGAAGCCTTACAGCAAACCGTGTTTTTACCACAAATGATTTATGAATATCAATACATTGCTTTTTCCCTGCAGGATTGAATTCATGTTTTGAAATCACATCTACCTATTTTTACACAGATCTACAACATTGCTATTTTTCTGTATTTCGAAGAAGAGAAAGAATAAGAGCGTTTCTGAAGCCTCCTGCCTCGGGCTTTGGTGACTTGAATACAAGAGGACTAGGTGTTATTGTGTGTGAGAAGAGTGTCTTCTTACTTCTTGGCAGAGTTGATGAAAGTGTCGTATTCCAGAGCCATTTTACAGGAGAGAGCCTGGCGATTGTGGGCCGCGGAGCAGTTGGTGTTGATCAGGTGGTCTCCTGATATCAACGACAAATACAAATGAATAACAAGCATTGGTTAGATCTACAATATGAGATAAATGATGTTTATTTATTGAAGAAGCTCTTAGTTAGTAGCATACAGATTAAAGACGGCCTAATACATATCCTCGTTACACATGTGTCAGATAGTGAGAAGAATGGCTCATTGCAAGTGAAACAATTCCATGAGTGAGACGAGGAAAGGCTTGTTGATAAAACTGAAGGGACTTCCTGCACTTCATGGAAACACAGAATTGCAAAGTCAGCAGCCCGGTTCCTGCTTTCCTGCTCACTGACGGCAGATAACACTGTTGCTGCTCAGCAAAACTGCCATGTGTGTGTGTGTGTGTGTGTGTGTGTGTGTGTGTGTGTGTGTGTGTGTGTGTGTGTGTGTGTGTGTGTGTGTGTGTGTGTGTGTGGCTCACCCATCCTCTTCCTCAGCTCCTCGTCCTCTCCATCAGTGAACACAAACGTCTATGGAAAGAAACAAACGCTCCATGTTATTCCAGCAGAAACAAAAACACCATCATCACACACACACACACACGCGGAAAAAGGTAAGCGCCTTGTCTATCAATAGCAGAGCAGCTGTGTGTGTGTTGAGTGACAGGGTTGAGGGTCACTGCTCACTACTCAGGAAGCCGTGTAGACCCCTCAACTTTCCACAGGAAGTAAAACAGCTTGGGTGCAAAAACAGAGCCTTTAAATATTTTCTTTTTTTGGTATTTCAGAACAATAGAGTGGAAGTGAAACTGCTGAATCCTAGCTCTAATGTTCAGGCTGTTTATATCCATATTGGGATAATAGTGGAGGATGTCCTTTTTATACATAGTGCCCTAATTCTAGGATAATGCAGCAGGACATTGGGGGGGCAAAACAATATTTGCACCGGGGCCAATCACAACCTTGTTACGCCTAACGTTGTTACTGGTGGAGGACGAGGGGCTGCGTTAGATCATTCGGATCACATCCAACGTGTCGACTGCACATCACAGCGCGTTATTTTGACCCACAGTGGGAACTTCAGCAGAGATGAAGACAGAGGAGCGGCATTTCGCCGACAACTGTATACAGGCGTGTCTGTTTGAACAACTGGCTCAGTGCAAAGAAGTAGACAGGGTTCAGAGAGAGAGAGAGAGAGAGAGAGAGAGAGAGAGGTTCCAGGTTGTGTTGAGAATATTCAGGAGAATATTTGTCATTGTTCCAATGATAATAAACAAACATTTGCATAAAGCATATTTGTCCACTCATATGTTGATACAAACTTGAAAAATATTCCACTAGGGTACATTTAGAACAGATACAAAATGTGCAATTAATCGCGATTAACTTTGGACATCATGCGATTAAATATTTGAATCGACTGAGGCTGCGGCCACACGAGGACGAAAACGGTCGTTTGCGTTACTGTTTAGTGTCATATAGACCGTTCGGCCACACGAGGACGACCGAATACGGCACTAAACGACTGAGGAAACGATAACGGGTCCCAAGGTGGATAGAACGGCATACGCAACTCTCTGGGGGGTCAAACGGCTCCGTGTGTGCGCCCTATCCGAACATTTTCAGATCACTGATAGTGATTGCGCAATAGCCCCGCCTCTCCCCACCTCTTCTGCTCACCTCCGTTTACCCCGCGCCAGTGCTGAAGTGTTTCGCCACCAACAACAACAACAACAATGGCGGATCGCAGAGTTGCTATCGTGCTCCGGACGCTATTGACCATGCTACAGTTGTTTGTGCAACATCTACAGCAATAATGATGAGGCAATAGCCCCGCCTCTCCTGCTCACCCCCGTGTCAAAGTAAACTGCACTCTGAATTCAGATTATTTATCTTTCTCTCGATATGGACCTAAACGCGAGTGAAGTCTAATCTGACAGGACGGAGACACGCGGCTCTGCTCACCTGCAGCTCCTCCCGCTGCAGCAAAACACACACTTCAAGTCAGATCATCACCCTTAGCTATTTTAATTACCTCTCAAACTCCCTAAACTAGTTATAAATATGATTATTTTTACTGTTGGCCGGGTCACTCATTCCATAGCCGCGGGAAGTAGGGGTGCTGGGGGTGCTGCAGCACCCCCTGTTGGCGAGTGGTGTACATTTGAAAAACTGAGTGACCACCTAAATAAAAATGATTAAACTACATAAAATAGTTATGATTTTACTTAAAATAAAATTAGCTGTATACAGTAATAGTCATAGTATAGATTTGTATCAGTCAGGTGGCTTGAATTTATTTTCCAAATAAAATCCAAGTCATCTAGGTCGTAGGTCGTGGGAGAGTGACGTAATTGACGCGACACACACACTGAAGAGTGACAACTTTCTTGAATGGCGCAAAAAAGGATTTTGGATTTTTTTCTCCAACAAACAACCCAATAAAAAGAGTGGACCACCAGCTACTCCTCAGCCCACCACCTCTACAACTAGAGTAATATGACACAGAAGAGACGGACACATCTGACTTTGATGCATGTCCACAGTAACATTTTGGAGGGTCTTCATTAGTGCCACCCCAGGCTACATTTGGAGGTAAAACGATATTTTTCCTTTAATGCTGCTGCCGCTGTGCAGTGTGTTGCCTTGTCAATCAGTTAAAATTGAATTCATAGTTTTATTAATATTGTAAATAATATTTTCGGACTATTTGTAATGTTATGTAGGTTTGTAAGACCCATAGTTAGCATGTGCAGCTGTTGCTAAGTGATGTAGGTCTATAATGGTTTATTAAGCCTAACAGTTAAGGCGTGAATAGGTAATAGGGTAATTTTTTTAAACTTAAAGATATCAGCTAAAAATGTCTCCAGTTAATTACCTACAATAAGGCAATTGTTTCTTGTATTACAATTTTTCTGAATATGCAAATGAGCCATTATCTCATTAAATGTGCGCATATTTTAACACATTTCAGGAACCGAAATCTGAACTTTGGATAACGCCAGGTTCAAAATTCTCATTTCATTTTGTAGTCATATTAACATCTAAGGCTTTTACTGAAGGGATTTTGGATATCTCTCTTTATCACTCCATAAATCAGAAAATACTGTCAACAGCCCTAAAATATCAATTTTCGCCATGTTTCTAGGTATAAAATCTTATATAATTCAGGCTATGAATGACATATGAACAAACCCTTCTGTAAAAGCCTTCATAATATTGATAACTGGAAGGTTTGGTGTATCTACGTGCTACTGAAGTTGACATTTCGAACTCAGAGTAGGAGAAAAAACTCATTTTGAGAAAACGACCTTTAAAGATTGCAGTGAGGCGTTAGCTAAACCCTCCTGTTCTTTGGATGACAGCTTGCGCCTCGACACACTCCGTGAAGGTATTTCATGTTCGGGGTCATTTGTTTTTTGTATAATCTTGCTTCGTGCAAGTGACAATTGTTGTTGTCTTCTCTGTGAACGTTTTTTTCGCCGTTCTTTTGCCATTTTCTGGCGGAAAGCTAACCAGGAAGTGTCACACCACGTGACGCTTCTGAACGAATCACGTTGTCAGAAATTGACACCAGCCAATGAGATTTCGTTTATTGGTTTAAGACCCTTTTGTACTTTCACGATTGGTTGCTGATACAAAGGATATGACCATATTTGGATCTGATGAGATTGTGCAGGAGAGACGGAGCTTTCCAACGATATCTCTGTTGACATGGTGCACACAGCGGTCGCGGTACTTTATGTTACGTTAGAATGATAACTTTTGGTGAATTTAGGAGAAATCTACAGATGCAAATAGACAAACTATAGTAAAATAAACACTTAAATGTGTATTTTGTACGTCTTCCTTCCAAAAGCCTGAAAGAAAACATGTTATGGAATCAAAATAGCAGAACATCTCAAAATTGACCAGTGCATGAAAAACTATGTTTTTGCCTGCGGTGTCTCGCCTTTAACAAACAATTTATGCGGCTCGTATCGTTGACAGCCGGGCCCGGCCCGGCACCGCCTTTTTTCTTTCTTTTTTAAGCGGCCTCCTCCCCACTTTTGGCAGCACCACCTGAGCAAAATGACTTCCCGCGGCTATGTTCATTACTGGATCAGCTGCTGCATGAGACAGACACTGACGCTGTCTGACGAGAGGGAGGAAAAAGAGAGGCTCCGTGTATTTTATTATCATATTATATAGAGTCGTTATTCATTTGTTTTAAAGCTCAATAAATAACAAAGAAGACCTTTACCGGCACTTTTATAATTTTGTCCGGAAGATTTAAACTTTAATACACGCTGACTGGCGAAAAACTCTGCCCGGTTCCCTCGGCCCCCACCGCGGAGAATAAACAGAAGGGCAACCATGACAACCATGCTTCTTCGCTGCTTTTGTGGAGGAAGTTACAGCGCCACGTACAGGCTCCTGCATACGTACTGCAGCTTCTCCAGCGGTTGGAGCTAAACGGAGCGGTCTCGTGTGGACAGACACTATCCGGATAACTATTGCGTGTGGACGGAAGCTTGTTTGCGATTGCGTTTGCGTTAATCCTATGCGTTTAGCCGTTTTCGTCCTCGTGTGGCCGCCTGACAGCCCTAGTTTTGATATATCCGAGACCTATGCTATTGCCTAAAAATAGCATGATAGGTGCACTTTAAGTTAAGACTTTGCTAAATTGGGCAATTAAAGCTAAATGTTCTTAGAACAATGGCTGTAAGCGTCCTTGAAGTCTCTAAAATGTTCACTTTTGTAATTGATGCCAAGTGGACCTCGACCTGCACGCCAACAGATGACACTTGATGAGATGCTGCCGTGCCGCCTGGCACAGCTTCAGCGGGAAAGATGCCAAGAGTCCATTAACCTTTCTGCATTATATCTTAATGGACCGCAAGGGACTTAATGCCAAATAATAAACATGATGACTTTGTTTGTGTTGACTCGCCTTATTACTCTGTCGTCTAAAAGGTCTGCAATTTATTCATTCTTTCATGCAAACACTCAACTTAAAAATGAGCACTTCACATGGTGTGACTGCGTTTGACCCCATGTCAAACGCAGTCACACCAAATCACTCCATTTCCCAAGTGTCTCTTACGAAAAGGCAAGAAAATGATGTTTAATTTAGGCTCTACCTGCAAAAAGGAACTATGGACTGTGCTTCTCTTTAAAGTTTTAAAATCTATTATTGCTTGGTTTTTCTCCTCATGTGCGCTCTTCTCTTTTTATGCATGTCTTTCTGTCATGTTTTGAGAACTTCTTTTATGGGTCGTCACGTCCTTGGGTGTCCTGTTATGGCGCGTTTCCACTGCAGCCCTCGCTCGGCCTCGCTCGGTTTGGTTAGGCCTTATTATGCCCGGCTCACTTTAATGCTGCGTTTCCATTACAGTTTAGGAACTGGGGCAGTAACTATAGTAACACAGTGTAGGCGGAGCCGTGACGTCATCTTCAATGAGCGCCCCAAAAAACAACACAGCCGTTAGCTCTTAGCACTCAGAGCTCACAGCTCTTCATATCTGTTCAGAAACTAGACAAAAGTTAAACAAGTACAAACCACAGACTGCCTGTGTCATGGTGAATACAGTCGCTGCTTTATTTATGTCTGTATAGGCCGTTGCTGTGAGTGTGGACGGTCGGAGCATATATAACGTTAGCTTAGCCAAGCGACATTTAGAAAACACGCATTTTAAAAGGGTTTTTCGCCTGCCGTCTGTCTGCAGACTTGTCAAAGCATTAATTCATGGTTTTTACTAACCGGTATCAGTATGTTGTTACTTCGGCATCATTTTGAAACGTGTATTACAATTAAATCACGGTCAAATATGTTCATCTTGTTGTAGTTGTAGCCCCCTTGCCAGCGATCCTCTCTCTAGTTTAGCATACTCAGCCCGACTCAGCCTGGTTGTTCCTGGCCCTAGAACCACGATTTAGTCGGGCCAGAAAAAAGGTGAAAAAGTAGCCCCGGGCCAAAACTAGGCCAAGTGGAAACGCAACCAAAAACGGGGCCCGCACGGCTCGGCACGCTTAAAGCGAGCTACCCGCTGCAGTGGAAACGCGCCATTAGACTCTTCCAAACAAAATGCAATCATATTTGTATTATACAACTCCTGACGGTAAATCTCACACCTATTCGGTCAATATTGCTTTACATCGAGTAGTAATCACGTGTCAAACAAGCGTCTACAGTCAACCTTAATCCGTCTTAAAGGGATTGATAATATCAATAAGTCTGCAACAGGAGAGGGATAAAAACAATCTCTACACTTTCTATCATTCCTGACGACCGTAGGAACATCCCCAGAGGGATTCCCATCGGCAACCCTCCTGCCATGCAGCACAAATTAAATAATAAATCTTTGTACCGCTGCCTGTGGTAGAGAGAGAAAAAACATCTCTGCTGTCCAGCCAGCTGTGAGTTTTCGTCAGTCAGTTTTCCACTCTTAAGTCTCTGGAGAGCTTGTGCAGCAGCAGTGTGTGTTGGGAGGAGGAGGCTAGGGGGTCACAGTGAAGAGAAAATGTGGATTTTAAGAGAGGGGGGGTTGTAGGAGTTTTACAACACAGGAAACAGTGATCACAACAACAACAGCCACTAAGGCAGGGGGAGAAAGTGGTGTCTTTGTGTGTGTTTACTCTTGTGATCAGACGCTTTTTTAACTTCCCGTGAGAAATCGGCTGGGTTCCCAGGGCATGAGAAGGTACGCCGTGTGCGTTTCCATTACTCAGCAGTCTTCCAGTATAGAGGTGTGTCTGGGAAGCAGGCGTTACACACACACACCTGAGCGTGAGAGCGGGGCAGGAATGCGCCAGGCGAATCAGCTGATTTCTCCAACATAAGCTCTATTTACATGTCAACAGTATCTGTGCAGCATGTGATGAGACTGCAGCGACTGCTCATTCAAACACTGAGGTTTGAATGGAAATCCGAGCGACCGCTGTTCGCTCCGCAGTCCTGCCTGCCTTCGATTAGGAGCTTTGAAGCCGCTGGGTGCAGTCCACCACAGCCTCATGTGTTGTACAGCAACAGATTGACTCACTGACCACCGTGATGCAGAGCTAAACTGTAGTGTTTGATTTTAAATATTTATCTGTGAGACTGATTAGCCCTCCTTTAAAGTCATCTTTCAATGACTCAGATCACAGGACTGAGGGTGTAATCATGAGGAAAGATGGTTTCTAGTATCACCAGTGAAGGAAGATTCATTCAGAGCTGCAATCATTAGACAATTAACCAGAAGCTATAGTTTTGGTTAATAGTTTTTCAAGCAAAAACTGCTAAACATATATATAGTTTCTAGCTTTCCATAATCAATGTTGTTGTTTCCTTACTTTGATATGATAGTAAAGCTGATATCTTTCGGTTTTACGCTGTTGCTTAGATTAAAAAATACATCTTAAGACAACAGAACTTGGGACAGGCGTTTGTCTCCTATTCAAAGTAATTATTCCAAAAACAATCAGTAGATTCTGCCCAATTCACAATATTTACTTATGTAAAATAAACTATTTAGCTACTCAGGCAAAAACGATTGCTCATTGCAGTGTTAAATTACTGTGTAAGTGTAATACATATGAAAAAAGAGAAGTTGAGAAAAGGCGTTGAACCCAATACTAAAAGCTTTAGGCAAACATATCAACTATCTAAGGCTAGTGGTTTAACACAACTTCCCCTAAATGTAGTGAAGAAGACGTGGAAAAGTAACTTAAACTTGTGTTTCGTTTCATTAGATCTCTGAAGTTGCAAACCCCTTTGAAAATGAACTTCATTGGCTTTGTCTGCTATTTTTAAAGCCATGACATCTCAGTTGTTCTTGATGTTTGAAGCCGTTTTTCATTACGCAGTGAATCTGTGCATGTCGACGACAGTCTAAACAACAACTGAACAATTGTGTTTATTCCCAACTCTGCAAACAACTCTGCATCTCATTGAAACTACTTCATGCAATCCAGGCTTCATCCATCTCTCCTCTTCACACCCCCCACTTGTATAATGTCAACACGTTAGCAGCCCTGTGGTTGGCCCGTTAGCTCCTCACTTCTCCTCTCATACATTACAAAGGCCTCTCACTTTTACAATGCACTGGCAGCGGGATCAAAGGGCCTGCAGACACCGGGACATTACAGGGGGTTTATAACTCACTCGCAATGGCAGCAGGAGATTTGGGAAGCCTTTATAACTTCCCTTGATATAGGAACTATTTACACAGGACCACACTTAAAGCCAGATAATTTGATCTTGTCAAATATTAAAACTGCACCAGCTGATAAACCACAAACACAGGATTTAAAGTCTACTAGAAAAAGACTATCTGGTCTCCTTTTGTGTGACTTGCACCAAATTGCATGATAAAGGCTAATGAATATTCACTTTCTGAATGGTTTTCACCCACATTAACACAGAGTAGAGTAGTTTACCTCTCTGTAGGTTTCTAACAGCTTTAATCATTTATTGTTGAGCAAAAGTTTATTTTCTACATTTTGGTAGTCTGTTTTTATATAACGTATGCTATCTCAAGTTTTCCTGGATACAATTCAAAAGTATTGTTTACAATGACAGGTAATATAAGTGGTTAAATGGCACTAAGTACTTAAACTACTGGGTGTTGTAATTAAGTATTATTTTTGACAAACTTGTTTCAAACTTTCATTTAGGCCTACTTTACATGTTATGCTACATAATCACTTCACTACATTTTAGATGTAAAGTTGTGATTGTAACTGAACTAGGTTTATTTAAATCTCATTACTATGTACTTATTCTATATGATCTGATTTGTGAGTATTTTACAGTATTTTAAGTAACCTAAATACATTTGACTCAACCTTGACAAACCACAACTTTAAAACCATATGAAATGTAATTTCTTTAAACAGATGAATTCTAGTCTATTGCACATATGCTGTAAAGAAAAGAAAATATCCATGCTGGATTCTAAATACTTTTGCTTTTGATACGGGACATTTTCAGCTCAGAACATTTCCTTGGGGTTTTTAAAGACCATAATATTTCTACTTGTACTTCAGATCATCAGAGTACTACTTCCACAGCTAGGTATCAGATTCTGTCTCACCTGTTGCATGTTTCTGGAGATCCAGGTGTCCAGCAGCAGCTCCAGTCTCTGCCGGTGATACCTCCCTGTGGTTTTCACCGCTATGAACAGGTCCTCCGGGGAGAGAGGCTCCACCGGCCCGGGGGGAGCGCTTCTCCTCGGAGGCGGGCTTATAGCTCTCCTCTCCCGGGTAAGTTTCCTGAAATACGCCGAGAAAACTTTCCCGCTCGTCGCTGCAGCCCCAGGCTCCACCGGGTCTCCGCTGCCCGGTTGTCCGACCGAAAGCACCAGCATCCCGGTCACCAGCAGGCAGGACACCGCGGTGACAGCAGCGGGACTCACGGAGCTTCTGGATCCGGCTCCGGGTTTCCACATTGTGACACTTTGGACGGCTTCTTTCATAAAGTCTGAAAACTCCTTTTTACAACATCTCCACAGAGCAGACTGAAGTGTCAGCCACTGTGCGGCTCTCCTTCTGTGTTTGACCTCCAGCTGTGTGACTCTCTCTTAACGCCTCCAGTGGGAAGGACCGGGCCACGGTGAACCAATGGCCGGTTTGAGCGCTCGGTGTGGGCGGGGTTAAGCTGCAGAGAGGCGGTGAGACTCTGGATGAACATCCACATGGCAGCAGAGACTGATTCCAGGAAACAAGCATTCTTACTTCTTAAATTAGTTTTCCAAACAGATGTAAGACATTACATTGCAGGAAGAAGACTAAAGTCTTAAAAAAATTAAGACGACATACTTAATAAAATAAGCTGGATAAAGTGTAGCCTATGTGTCACATGCTAAAATAAAAACAACGTCAAGAGAGAAGGCCAAATAAAACAAGAAAGATACTAGGTATTGTCACAAATGGGTTTTAAGCAGCAAGAAAGCAAGAAAGGTTGATCTACTGTTCCTTTTATCCAGATGTTAAAAAGTGCTTTGCAGGAAGAATAACAAATGAGACAATGGAAAGGCTACGGTGTAGCCTATATTCCTGATAGTAAATTACAAAAATCAAGAAAAGGCCAATGACAACAGTATATATTTAGATTTATTGTCAGAAACAATTGTCTTTCACGCAGTTTAGCATGAGGTGTCAGATTTCAGCTTTGACCTTGGAGCCGCAGCACTGCGTAAATACTCACTTTCTCTTTCATTATGTGGAAATACCTGCAAGGAACTTATTCTATGGTGGTATTTTATCATATGACTATTTAAAGATGTGTTTTTTATGTTATTTTGGGGTTTAGTCCTGATAAAAGCATGTGTTTGGTCGTGATGGTTTAGAAAATACATGTTTAAGGGGACACAAAACAAATGTTTGATGTTGTTTTGGTCTTACTCAGGATTTGTTGTGTGTGTTGGTCTTTAAAAGGCTTAAAAGTGAATTAGAGAAAGCTACAACCATAGACATTTCTGTTTTTACAGGAACACAGATGTAATAGTTTCCCCTTTACTACTGATGCACACACAACCTTAATGATACAAGGATTAAAATATGAATGCTAATGCATTTTTTTCACAAGTTAACACAAAGCATAATTCAGCACATTACAGCTGTTTGTGGTCACTGAATGAAAGCTGAAGTGTTCCTCGCTGCCTTGAGTTCCTCTCTGTGTGAGCCTGGCGATCTCTCTCGAATTGGACAGATGTTGAAGACGACCGTGACATCGGAGTGTGTGTAGTGCTGCCAAGTACACACACACACACACACACACACACACACACACACACACACACACACACACACACACACACACACACACACACACACACACACACACACACACACACACACACACACACACACACACACACACACACACACACACACACACACACACACACACACACACACACACACACACACACACACACACACACACACACACACACACACACACACACACACACACACACACACACACACACACACACACACACACACACTCACTCTCAGAAGACAGACGTGCCAAGCATCCGTGTTGCCAGATCCACCAACCATCGGAGGAATGTTTCCTCTCTAATAATGTGCAGTTTGTCTGTGCTGCATAATCTGTTCTGATCCCTCAAGCAAAGTCAGTATTACATTACATTTTAAGAATCTCTGAACCCGAAGCAGAATGGACATCAGTGCTGGGAGTGTGAAGGTTTGTTTGTTTTATGGTGTATATAAATTGACCTTGAGCGAGGGTGGAGTAGTCCTAAAAATGATACTGACCTTTTCGGAGAAGTGAAAGTGAGAAGTGAAACAGCTCCATGTGCTGATGGAGACCGTGCATGGCAGGCACATGGTTAGCTATTATCAACACTGTCATAGTCAAACTCGTTAGATTTTGTTTTGCAAGAGAAAATGTCGATACTTATTCAGTTATTATGTTAATGTTCTGTGAAATACCATAACAAGAAGTATACTGATATCATGAGATAAAACATGACTTCACATCCTGTAGCTCATCACCATTAAGATAGACATGCTACCAAGAACTCTTTAACTGAATGTAAAGTTTACCGGGAAACACAGTTAGCTTCTTTCTAAACTTCCTCTTCTGCATCACAAGAAACTAACACTTCTCAGTTCTCACTACTGACACTCAACATGTACCATTATGACTCAGCCACCAATGGTCTTTGCCCTTAAACTGTTTGGATTGATGGGAAATGCATTTGTTTTTTGTCAGGGGAACTGCTATCTCACACATCAGCTACACTGGAACATCAGTCATCATCCTGTTGAGCAATATTTATCTTCAGGTCACAGTAAAGTCTTCTGCAACATCATCTGCAAAGCATCTGGACATACATGCAGGCCTACACAGATGCACGTACGTTACAATGCCTTGTTTTACCCATTGATTAGAGTGCTGCTTCTTCTTGTAGTGGCACATTTTATAACATGGTACCTTAATCTAAACGCTAACTTTAGCATAACATTATGTTAATGACAAATATGCTAACATGCTGATGTTTGATGCTGCATGTGCAAAGTTTATTTTTTATAATTGATTAACAGAAACACAATGGTGGAATGTAACTGAGTACATTTACTCAAGTACTGAACTTAAGAGTAATTTAAACAAACTTTTAATTGAACTGAATATTTAATTGAATATTTGTACTTTGTCACACACTACATTACTTTATTTAAACAAAGTATATAACATCTGTTGCATTGACAAACTTTAACATCAAAGTGCTCTTACCCAGTGAGAAAAAATACAATATTTTATTATAACATTCTGAACTATGAAAAGTAGCAAAACTCAAAATATTTTGCATTATTAGTACTTTTTATACATTAAGTGTATTTTACTGACTATATTTAAACATTAGACACATTTTTATGTCATTTTTAATTCAGGACTTTTGCTTTAATGGTGTGTTTCTAGTCTTTGACATTTCTACCTGCAACAACATCAATTGAAGCACTTACTACTGTAGCATCAATACTGCTGACACTTCCTCTTCTTCAACACATCAGCATATTTTGATTCTGCTATTCTTATCACAGATACAGATTTCCTGTGCAACATCTCGAGGAAACGCTGCCGATACCGTAAAGAAACAGACACATGTTGAGAGAATTAGCGAGAGAAAAGCAAAGCCAGACCTCCCTATATTCCCCCTTCTGTGTGTCTTTGTCATGAAAAACAAATCATTATTCCTTCTCTTCAAAGATGAGAGCCACTTACTGCCTTGACTTTCATCCCACTGAGATCCTGTACAGTCCAACAGCTGAACTGCACATGCACTCACACACCAGTCCCACTCTTATGATGGCTTTAATTTCCTCTCAGCTCAGTGTCAGTGTGTATCTGGAGAATGTTGTGGTTGTTGAAGAGACATGGATTGAAGAATCTCTATTTAGAGGCCGAAGCTGTGCGCGCGCGCTCGCTCGCGTGTGTGTGTGTGTGTGTGCAGCTCTGTTTTCTTTTTGTCCATGAGCATAATATGTGTGTGAGATATGTGCAACAGTAACATACAACGACAGTCAAGCTCATTTCCCCCCTGAGCTTAATCCCTCTCTCTTTGATTTCTGCAACTCAAATCTCCCCTTCATCTTGCTGTCAATATTTTTGCAGGATTCATAGTGCAAGGTCACAATTTTCCAAACTCTGAAGTTGGGATTTTTCCTCTGGCTTTCTCCGAAACTGCACGAACAGAGAAGAAGAAGAAAAAACACATTCTTGAGTTTTTACAAGTCCGTTTCATCTCCACATTTATATGAAAGGAAGATCGACTGCTCTTTAAATGTGGTTGTTCCCGTGAAAAGAGAGAAACTGCAGAGCTTTGTGATTGCGAATGGGAAGCAGAACAAACAACAGGGATGTTTTCTTCCTTTCTTCTTGCCAGAGTGAGGGATGGCTCTCAGACCACATCCAGAGGAGAGGAGGATGCAGTGGTGAGGGGGGGGGGGGGCAAGTGATCGGGGTTGGGGGGAGAGAGGAAGAGGAGGGGGAGAAAGATATGTCATAGGTTGCAGTCTGGGACAGAGCTTTGTGGCGGTCGTGGCGTCAGTTACGATTTCAGGGGATTCTCGTTCACAATCTGATATTGATTAAAGCTCCCCCCCCAAAAAAAACATGAGGACGAGAATCAGGAAACAATTCATCTGCTTATGTACGTGTGTGTGTGTGTGTGTGTGTGTGTGAGAATACTTCACCAAACATTTCGTTTTTTTGTAGGCTTGAAAGGGTGTTACTTGTTGTTTGCTATATCATTTGTGATAAAGACTTACAATAAATCTGCACATTCCTCTGACAATTTAGCATATTTCTGCAACATTTCTTCGTGTTTAATAATAGTATTTTGAACAGTCATAATATGATACAATACCAATACCTCCACGTAAGAGAAAAACATAGCAAAAACTACAAAAAAACCACGTTGCATGTTAAAACCTAAGAAACGTATTTTGATAAATCAAGGAACATTCCCAAAACCTCAATAGAAACTTCTCAAAATGCTCCTGCAGCATAATTCACCACTCTTGATTCCAATTGTAAAGCCTCAGACCTCTATAGATGCCAAACCGTTTGAGACATACTTTTATTTACTTTCTTTCCAAGGGATCAGACGGTTGATTTTCATTTTATGCCAGGTACAAGTGGAGAATTGAACCAAGCCAAGCATGAAGCCAAACTAAAGAACCACATGAGGAATACCTTGGATGCACTTGAGGCCATGATAATAATGTCGGTAACTTTAAAAGAATTGTTGACATTGATTGAAATACACCACTTACTTTATTGCTTTCTTGCCAAGGGTTGGATGAGAAGATTGAAACCACTCACATATCTGCTAAATATGAAGTTATGGCGGCAGCTCGATAGCACTAAGCAGGGACGTGCACAGACATTTGGAGGGGCTATTGCTCTAAACTGGAAAAAGGGCCTCCCCCCGAAAAAAACATAAGACCTTTTGAAAATTGTAACTTGTTTTTAATGTAAAAGAAACCAAACGATAATTACATCAACTAAATTGACCAGTGATTCACATCTCATAACAAAATAAGCTAAGGCGAGTACTTGCATTCAGTGACTTGATTTTAAAAATGTTTTGCGGTCCATATCTCATTAAAATATCGAATGTTAGTAACTGTTAAAGATAAAATGGGGACAATTCTGTTCTAACTGTTGACCATTGTATCTGCTGTGCAGACATACTGATAAAATAGGGCCTCTAACTAATTAGCTTAAATAAACTCACTAATTAATGAAACCAGTTCAAGATGCATTATTCTTATTCTTATCATTATTTATGAGTGCAGTAACGGTAAGGTATCTGATTACTTAGTTATTTAGTATTCCATAACTTAGTAACAGAGATGGTCAAACTAAAGTGGAGACATGGCAGAAATCCTACACTGAAGCGGGACATTGAACTGCTCACCCGTGAGAGGACGATCAAGAAAAGAGAGCGAGCGGCGCGTTGAGGGAGTTTACAGATGAAAAGACACAGAAAGACAGAAGCACAATAACAACAAGTAGGCTATATTTAGGTGTTTTTTTTAAATAACCAACGGTATCAAGAGGAAGTTAAATCCCCAGGGTTGTCCCTTATACCCTAACTGCCATGATGAGTCAACTCAAAATCAAGTTTCCAAAAGCCGACACTAAGGCTGCGGCCACACGAGGACAAAAGCGGCCGTTTGCGTTACTGTTTAGTGTCATATAGACCGTTCGGCCACACGAGGACGACCGAATACGGCACTAAACGACTGAGGAAACGATAACGGGTCCCAAGGTGGATAGAACGGCATACGCAACTCTCTGGGGGGTCAAACGGCTCCGTGTGTGCGCCCTATCCGAACATTTTCAGATCACTGATAGTGATTGCGCAATAGCCCCGCCTCTCCCCACCTCTTCTGCTCACCTCCGCTTACCCCGCGCCATTGCTGAAGTGTTTCGCCACCAACAACAACACCAATGGTGGATCGCAGAGTTGCTATCGTGCTCCGGACGCTATTGACCATAGTGATGGGTCGTCGCGAACGATTCGTTCTTTTTGAACGAATCTTTGAAGTGAACGAGATGAACTGATTCCTCCCACAAAATGATTCGTTTGTTTGAGACGCCACCTTCCGCCAAAAGCTAAAGAGAAGCTGTTCGCGAACGACGAACTTAAAGAACTGGCGGAAACAGTTCAGAACGAGGACAAATTCGGTCGTTTTTGTTACTGTTTAGTGATTGCGCAATAGCCCCGCCTCTCCCGCTCACCCCCGCTTACCCCGCGCCATTGCTGAAGTGTTTCGCCACCAACAACAACAACAATGGCGGATCGCAGAGTTGCTATCGTGCTCCGGACGCTATTGACCATGCTACAGTTGTTTGTGCAACATCTACAGCAATAATGATGAGGCAATAGCCCCGCCTCTCCCCACCTCTGCTGCTCACCCCCGCGTCAAAGTAAACTGCACCCTGAATTCAGATTATTTATCTTTCTCTCGATATGGACCTAAACGCGAGTGAAGTCTAATCTGACAGGACGGACACACGCATCTCTGCTCACCTGCAGCTCCTCCCGCTGCAGCAAAACACACACTTCAAGTCAGATCATCACCCTTAGCTATTTTAATTACCTCTCAAACTCCCTAAACTAGTTATAAATATGTTTATTTTTACAGTCGGCCGGGTCACTCATTACTGGATCAGCTGCTGCATGAGACAGACACTGACGCTGTCCGAAGAGAGGGAGGAAAAAGAGAGGCTCCGTGTATTTTATCATTATATTATATAGAGTCGTTATTCATTTGTTTTAAAGCTCAATAAATAACAAAGAAGACCTTTGACCGGCACTTTTATAATTTTGTCCGGAAGATTTAAACTTTAATACACGTTGACTGGCGAAAAACTCTGCCCGGTTCCCTCGGCCCCCACCGCGGAGAATAAACAGAAGGGCAACCATGACAACCATGCTTCTTCGCTGCTTTTGTGGAGGAAGTTACAGCGCCACCTACAGGCTCCTGCATATGTACTGCAGCTTCTCCAGCGGTTGGAGCTAAACGGAGCGGTTTCGTGTTGACAGACACTATCCGGATAACTATTGCGTGTGGACGGAAGCTTGTTTGCGATTGCGTTTGCGTTAATCCTATGCATTTAGCCGTTTTCGTCCTCGTGTGGCCGCACCTCCGGCTGCGGCCACACGAGGACGAAAACGGCTAAACGCATATAGTTATCCGGATAGTGTCTGCCTCTTCTTTGTTATTTATTGAGCTTTAAAACAAATGAATAACGACTCTATATAATATAATAATAAAATACACGGAGTCTCTCTTTTTCCTCCCTCTCTTCAGACAGTGCCATGTCTGTCTCATGCAGCAGTTGATCCAGTAATGAGTGACCCGGCCGACAGTAAAAATAAACATATTTATAACTAGTTTAGGGAGTTTGAGAGGTAATTAAAATAGCTAAGGGTGATGATCTGACTTGAAGTGTGTGTTTTGCTGCAGCGGGAGGAGCTGCAGGTGAGCAGAGCTGCGTGTCTCCGTCCTGTCAGATTAGACTTCACTCGCGTTTAGGTCCATATCGAGAGAAAGATAAATAATCTGAATTCAGGGTGCAGTTTACTTTGACACGGGGGTGAGCAGCAGAGGTGGGGAGAGGCGGGGATATTGCCTCATCATTATTGCTGTAGATGTTGCACAAACAACTGTAGCATGGTCAATAGCGTCCGGAGCACGATAGCAACTCTGCGATCCGCCATTGTTGTTGTTGTTGGTGGCGAAACACTTCAGCAATGGCGCGGGGTAAGCGGAGGTGAGCAGAAGAGGTGGGGAGAGGCGGGGCTATTGCGCAATCACTATCAGTGATCTGAAGATGTTCGGATAGGGCGCACACACAGAGCCGTTTGACCCCCCAGAGAGTTGCGTATGCCTTTCTATCCACCTTGGGACCCGTTATCGTTTCCTCAGTCGTTTAGTGCCGTATTCGGTCGTCCTCGTGTGGCCGAACGGTCTATATGACACTAAACAGTAACGCAAACGACCGAATTCGTCCTCGTGTGGCCGCAGCCTTAACGCACCGGCAGATGACAGCGCTGACAAAGTGTGTTTCCCGCAGCGAGACGCTACTAATTGTGGGCTTATCTTGTTGATTCGGCCACAACAGAAAAAAGAAAAACAAACTCTCGCTCTCTCCGGGCAGGTCAGCCAAAAAGGCCAAACGGGCCGTTGCCCAGGCAACAATTGCCCATACCTGTGCACGTCCCTGGCACTAAGCATGCAGGCACGGGATCAATGGCGCCCTAACAGCAAATTATTCTCCCTTGGTGCCCACGATAGGTTAATTGTGCAAAGTGAGGAGCAAAGAATAATCGTTAATTCTAAATACACCACTTAATTTCAGTTTCTGCGAAAGTATAATGCGAAATATGTATTTGGCTTTGCTTTCGAGAAACAGTGAGTGCAACACATTACACATATTGATCAAAAACTGAAGGAAAATGGATTATCTGCAGAAGTAGAGAAGACATTTAAATGTAAATGGCCTGCAAAGGCTAAAATCCAAAGGTTCCCTCCAGAGGGAGTTTTCTCTGCCATACCCTTCCTTAAACACCTCCATTGGATTCCTTTCTTTACTTCTGTAACATGATGACATCACTTTGTAACACTCGCTTTTCTATTGGCCATGCCCCAACACATTTTATTAGGTAGCTTAGTTGAATACTCAATTCTGATTGGTCAATTCAGAACACGTGACACGTTGTTAATCCAGTAGTACAGACCGCTGTCAAGGGCTTATTGAGCGTTGCTAAGGAGGATCAAGAGAAAGTAAAATATATTAAAAGACATAAATAAGATAAGTCAGATAAATCCCCAGAAGAAGGCAGAGAGGAAGTAAACACTAACAGGAACACGGTGAGCTCTGTAGAGTTTAAGGACTTCAGAAACTGTGAACAGAGTTGCCGTAAAGTTGATGTTGTCGCAGTTCCAGCCGTTGGTGCGCCGTGGAACGGAGTTTTTTCTTCTTAGCGGAAGACATACGATAATTTCAATAAAAGTCAATAAAATAATTTCAATGAATATTGGGAGTCCATTCCTTAGTTTGTTTAGTGTATGGCCGTGTAATAAGCGGGATAATGTGCAGCGACTTGGTCACACATCGCTGCACATTATCCCTTTACGTACGTGACAGCATAAGGGGCGGGACATCGCTAAGTGTTTGACCAATCGGAGCAGACTGGGCTTCAGACAGAGGGTGAAAAGAGGTGCTGCAGCACAGGCAGTATGAGAACAATAAAGACCTTTTTGAACCTCAAAGCATGGAGACATGTCACGGTAGAGGCACAAAATAAAAATATGAACCTGAAAATCTGCATAATGTTTCCCCTTAAAAATATTTTATCAAAGAATTCCTTTATCACCCAACCTCTTCACGCAAGAGGCAGCATAGACACCCACACTCATCAGGGTAAGTAGGGATTGTGTTATTGACCTGCACAGACTTTTTGGACTGTGTGTGTGTGTGTGTGTGTGTGTGTGTGTGTGTGTGTGTGTGTGTGTGTGTGTGTGTGTGTGTGTGTGTGTGTGTGTGTGTGTGTGTGTGTGTGTGTGTGAGAGTGTGTGAGAGAGAGAGAGACAGAAAGAAAGAAAGAGTACAAGATTACCATTTAACAGAAAGCCTGCTCAAGGACAGCCAAATGAGAACAATCTGGATGGATTTTTTTTATGCATTCTTTCATTTTTCTACTTCACTTCACCCTGATCTTTTTCCTTGATTATTTCCAGCCTCTCACTTTTGTTCGGCACTTTCATTATCTCATCCTGTGTCTGCGGTTCACCCTCTCTCTGATTCAGTGCCATCTTAGGTACTTTCCGCTGCAAACCAGAGGAGTGTGTGGTCGTGCCAAAAGGTTTCTCCTGCTCACTGCTTGAGTAGTCGCCTGCTTTCATGCTGTAATGCAATTAAAACCACATTAACAGTGAAATATGTGTGTGTGTGTGTGTGTGTGTGTGTGTGTGTGTGTGTGTGTGTGTGTGTGTGTGTGTGTTTAATCCATCAGAGACCTTCTGTTTCTTCTCCTGAACAAATTAACCATCAGACATGAAACATTTCCTTTTGCTATATTGAAAATGTCCAAAGTCTGTGTGGGTGTTCCTGTGTGTGTGTGTGTGTGTGTGTGTGTGTGTGTGTGTGTGTGTGTGTGTGTGTGTGTGTGTGTGTGTGTGTGTGTGTGTGTGTGTGTGTGTGTGTCCAACAAGAGGTCTTGTCAACTTAAGGATTGTACAATCATGTGCTTCTCATTAAAATAGTTCTCAGAGTTTTGGACAAAAGGACTGATACAAGAATATTTTGAAGAAAACTAATGATGTGTTTGTGTGTGTCTCTCTCTCTGTGTGTGTGTTTGTGTGTGTGTGTGTGTGTGTGTGTGTGTGGTCTTGTCTTACTGTTGGTTAAGGTCCTAATGATCAGCTATAATAAACGTGTCAATAATATATATAGAGTAGTAACTTAAGTTTGTTTCTGCTGCTGATAATGTTAAATGGTGGTGATGATGGTGATGGTGATGATGATGATTACAAAACGTCACACAAGTTCCCAGATGAAGGTCAAATAAAAAAGCGAAAACAGGAATAGCTACTTACGCAAAGCTGATTAACTTGGACCACGTGAGTCTATAAAATGATATCGCACATACCACCCAGTGTGTGTGGGTGTGTGTGTGTGTGTGTGTGTGTGTGTGTGTGTGTGTGTGTGTGTGTGTGTGTGTGTGTGTGTGTGTCAAAGGCGCCTCTCAGGAGCAGTTGCAGACAGTGTGATCCGCAGGGAATTGAAGCGCAGAATCCCTGATCACAAGATTTCACAGCAGTAAACTTAATGAGTGCTGTGGGCAATGAGTGTGTTACACTGCGGGTTTGTGTGTGTGTGTGTGTGTGTGTGTGTGTGTGTGTGTGTGTGTGTGTGTGTGTGTGTGTCTGTTTGAAAGACAAAGCTAAATGGAGGGGGATGGTGTTAAATGTGTTATAGAGTTAGTTGACTAAAAAAGTGTACGAGATGTACTGATTAACCTGTTACGATCCGGTCTGTGTTGTGTTTTGTCTTTTTCTGTCTTTGGTTTCCTGTTTTATTTTGAAAAGTGTTCACCTCCTGTTTTGCCTGTTGGTTTCTGTCTGTTTCCCCTCCCTGATTACCCGATTGTGTTCACCTGGTGCCCCTGTCGTCACCTTCTTAAACTAATGGCATAAGTCATATTTTGGAGAAAATGTTTTTTTTGCCTAAATCATCTCTTCTTGATGCTGGCCACCTCTGGTAAAATTGCCTACATCCTTATTGAAAAGAAAGTGCTGTTCCTACCCTGATAGTATAATGGCCTATGACAAGAGTGTGACTGTGGCTTAAGTCACATTGTCTTGTGACTTAGGCCATTTGACAAGCTTTACAAAATGGCTGCTTCAAGAAGAAAGAAAAACTAACAGATACATTAAGTTATTTTCATGGTTCAGGGCTTGTCCCCTGTTGGTAAGTGATGTTTACTATACTATAGGCTAGGCTATAAATGTTGTGTAGTTATTTAGTCTTTTAATTTCACAATTACTGTAGATAATGTAGCTACTGTAGCTCCATGAAGCTTGTACACATTTCCCTCTGGGACAATAAAGAAACAAATCTAATCTTTCAAAACTAACGGTTACAATTACAGCATAATTATAAATAAGGAAAACTACATTTTGCGTTTGTCTGTTTTAATTCTTAATATCGTCCTTTTTCCACATTACATTTCCATCTTATTAGGAAAGATTACATGTTTTTTTAACTGAATTTGGCCAAATAATATTCATTAAATAGCTTTAATGTATTAATGCATAGGACCACAGTGCAATTACAAAAAGGTTTTTCACAATGATCACACAGTTGGGACCGTACGCCTACTCCTTTTTGGTAGGAGATGCACTTGACTTTTCAGACACCGATCAGGAATCATCCAATGAAAATGAGACTGTCGTTAAAGAGGTGGAGCAGCATGTACCAGGTCAAGACACTGTGGGTGTTTCTCAATGTCGAGGACGCTTCCTTGTCCTCCGAGTCAGGTCCATCAAGGCTAGGCAAGAATCATTCCTGGCTTTCGGAGAGCGAAGAATGGAACAGGCTAGCAAGTGTGCAGGTGTGCGTCATATGAGTGGCCCCGCCTTACATTTTCCGACAAAGATTTGGGGAATTGGTCTGTGCGCAAAGCATTGTGCGGATTTTAAGACCGCGGAGGATACACATGTGCAGCCTCGAAATTTCCAGCAACGAATTACGCCGGCCTCGGTAGAATTCCAAGGATCCTGGACATTGGAACAGTCCTTCGGCGGGACTCGATGAAGTAGTATCCTTGAAATAGTGGCTCTGGAGCAGCGTTACTCGACATTGAGAAAAACTCCCTGAGTCAGATGGAGCAGACAATAACCTAAACACTTTCATTGAAGAAGAGAGTGTTGCTGAAGATGCCTTAGCAGACCCATCCACACCATGAAGAAGACATAGATGATGATGGTGTTATCATTGACCCAAACTACAATCCATCCTCTGATGAGTCCTCTGTCCCTGAAAATGAAGACAGTCTGGCAGCAACTTCAGAACATTATGGTCCTCATCTAAAGGATGTGTATGAAAACAATACGATCAAAAGGAAACAACATAAATACCTCAGCCCAGAAACATGGAAGCAAAATGAATCCAAGAGAATGGCATACAAGGCCAAAGGTGGCAAAGAAATAGCTGCAAAGGCTATGGGCCTTTCCTGCAATTCGAAGTTCTGTCAGCGAGTCACAACTCGAGACTGTCAATCCATTACAGAAGAGCAGAGGCAGTGGATATTTCAGAAAGTGTGGTCAATGGACAACTGGGAAGAACATCGGTTATACGTCACCACTTTGGTCACAAAGGTTGCCATGAAGCAAAAGAAAGTTGGTGAGGGATCCAGGCGCAGTTCATCATTTTCCTACCAACTGAAACAACTTCAGGATGGAACAAATCTTAAAGTGTGCAAAGCTTTTTATCTTCTACACTTGGTATCCCTGAAAGAACCATTACACTGGCTGAACAAAGACACCATCGACCATGACGAACAAGTGGCAGACCCCTCAACTACATCTGGCCCTAAGAGTGGCAAAAATGCAAAGCTGGAAACTGCTGTGACAGATTTCCTTCAAGAAGTTCCTTCACCAGGCACAACCATCTCCCAACTACATCGGGAATCTCAACAGGCAGCTGCAACTGCTGAAGTTGACGCTCTGCCAATCAAGGCGAGGAGGTTTCAGGACCTTCCGTCCATGAAACATGTCATGCCCTTCGAGTGTCATCAGCTTTTTGTGAAACTGCCACATAATTAGACACACACACAGCCCCCCCCACACACACACACACACACACACACACACACACACACACACACACACACACACACACACACACACACACACACACACACACACACACACACACACACACACACACACACACACACACACACACACACACACACACACACACACACACACACACACACACACACACACACACACACACACACACACACACACACACACACACACACACACACACACACACACAAAAGGGAAAAGGGTTAGCTACAATTAAAAACACAGCAAAGAAGAGCTGGAGGGAGTAGTGAGGAGAGGCACATGCCTCCTCAGGGTTTGATTTACTTGCCTTTTGTTTTAATTAGCTAAGAGTGATTTAAGTTGTACCTTTTGAGTTTGCTATATTGAATTAAAGGGCCAAACTGCCCTCTGTTTCCTGAGTCTCTGTATGCTCTTCTAGCATTTTAAACTGTTAGTGGCTGACCCAGCCATGGTCTGTCACAGTAATGCGGGAAAGAGAAGTGCACTGTTTTGCCTAAGTCACTTACTCCAGAAGTAATAAGGCCTACGTCAGGTTTCAAATTGCCTAAGTCACAACAACATGTTCGTAAATTGGCCTAAGTCATCTAAATCTCTTATTTTACACAATTGACAGACAGTGTTATGTGTATGTCAATAGTCATATATTGTCATAACCTTTTTGTGTGAAATAATTAATATATATCATATATTCTATATTTGGTTAAGTGTTTTCTGTTTTTTGAAAAACTTTCAAATATGACTTAGGCCATTAGTTTAAGAAGGTGACGCTGTGTGTTCTCCTCCCTCCTCACCTGTCTCTTGTTTGTTTGATTAGTCATGTGTGCATTTAGGTTCTGTGTTTTCTGTTAGTCTTTGTTAGTTCCTTGTTGTTTGACTGTGTTCACGGGGAAGAGTTCTGTTTGTTTCTTTATAGCCTTGAAATAAAGGTGCTTTTTCTGAGAAATCTGCGTTTGGGTCCTGCCTGCTTCGCTCATCCCTGACCGAAGGAACTAACCAAATATGGGCCCAGCAGATCCTTTTGAGCAGGAATTATTGGATTTTTCGTTTTTTTTTGACTAACTGCTCTGATCGATGGAGGGGAGCGTCTGGGGTTCAGCAGCGAGAGGCAGCTCTGGCAGAGGCGCGCCAGATGGCTACGGAGAAGCCAGACTTAGTGAAATTCTTACCTGGCTGGATTTTGGATTTCCTCTCGGTGTGTTATCCCCTGCCTGCTAGCCCCAGCCATGCTGGCTCCCTGCCTCCCATTATGACACCACACGCATCGGTGTGTTCCATCTGGAGTCAACCCTTGCTTCGGCCCCAGCAGCCATGGTTCCAGCCCCAGTTCTGGCCCCAGCAGCCATGGTTCCGGCTCCAGTTCTGGCCCCAGCAGCCATGGTTCCAGCCCCAGTACAGGCCCCAGCAGCCATGGTTCCAGCCCCAGTTCTGGCCCCAGCAGCCATGGTTCCGGCTCCAGTACAGGCCCCAGCAGCCATGGTTCCGGCCTCAGTCCTGGCCCCAGCAGCCATGGTTCCGGCTCCAGTACAGGCCCCAGCAGCCATGGTTCCGGCCCCAGTTCTGGCCCCAGCAGCCATGGTTCCGGCTCCAGTACAGGCCCCAGCAGCCATGGTTCCGGCCCCAGTTCTGGCCCCAGCAGCCATGGTTCCGGCTCCAGTACAGGCCCCAGCAGCCATGGTTCCGGCCTCAGTCCTGGCCCCAGCAGCCATGGTTTCGACTCCAGCCCCTCGTCTCCGGTCGACGCCAGCTCCCCGTGTCCTGTCGGCGTACCGGCCGACGCCAACTCCCCGTGCCCTGTCGGCATTAAGGCCGACTCCAGCCCCCCGTGTTCTGTTGGCGAACCGACCGTCTCAAGTCTCCTCTCAAGTTCCTTCTCAAGTCCCCTCTCAAGCCACATCTCCAGCTCCCTCTCGAGTTCCCTCTCGAGTCACCTCTCGAGTCTCCTCTCAAGTTCCCTCTCGAGTCCCCTCTCCAGTCCCCTCTTGAGTCCCCTCTCGAGTTCCCTTCTCAAGTCCCTCGTCTAGTCACTCCTCTAGTCACTCCTCCTTCCGTTGGGGGTCCTGCCAACTCCATGTCCTGTCCCGTTGGAGGCCCTGCCGACTACTCCTCTGCCGGGGGTCTTGCCAACCCTATGTCCTGTTCCGTTGGAGGCCCCTTCCAACTACTCCTCTGCCGGGGGTCCTGCCAATCCTATGTCCGTGCCGTTGGAGGTTCTGCTGGGGGACCTGCCAACCCTATGTCCTGTGCCGTTGTTGGCCCCGCCGACTACTCTCCTGCCGGGGGTCCTGCCAACCCTGTGTCCTGTCCCGTTGGGCGTCCCGCCGACGACTCTTCTGCCGGGGGTCCTGCCAATCCCATGTCTTGTTCCGTTGGAGGTCCCGCCGTCACCTGTCTCGCCGGGGGTCCTGCCAACTCCTAGTCCTCTTCCGTGGGGGTTCCTGCCAAAGCCTGTCCCACCGGCTCCGGTTCCTGTTCTGCCGACACCGGTTCCTGCCCGGCCTCTGGAGCTGTCTGGTCTTTGCCCTCGAGCGCTCCCTGAGAGCCGCGGTCTTCGCCCTCGGGCCCGGCCCCCTGACTCTTCCTTGGATTCTGCCTTGCCCCCGGCTGTCCGCCCGAGCCCCCATCCTTGAACTCTGCCTTGCCCACGGGCCGTCCGCCCAAGTCCCCCTTTTTGAACTCTGCCTTGCCCCCGGGCCGTCCGCCCGAGACCCCTTCCGGGTCCTCCACTGTGCCCCTGGGCTGTCAGCCCAAACCCGTCCTCCAGACCCCCTCCACCCACCCTGTTGGCCCTAGTTTTGTGTCCCTCCTCCGGTCCCCCCTCCACCCATATATAATGACATCACTATTAGCTGGCGCTCTAACACATTGTTCGTGGTTAAGGGGCGGGATATCTCAAAGCGATTGACCAATCAACAGAGCCGGGTCAGCTCACCAATCAGAGCAGACTGGGCTCTGGTTTCAGACAGAGGGTGAAAAGAGGTGCTGCAGCACAGGCAGTTTGAGAACAATAAAGAGTGGAGACATGTCAGAGGAACATGAACCAGAGGAAAACGAGCACAAAAGCCTGAACATTTGCATAAGTCCTTTGAGGCAAGGATACTTTCCATCACTTCTTTCCAGTCACAGTGAGTTAATTTATATTCACTTGGTGTCTCACATTTGACAGTCAACCATTGATTTAAAAACATGTCTCTTGGAAGGATTATCCCCATCTGTAACGCACAGCTGTGACCGCATTACGATATCACTGTGCTATTTAGTCACCTAAAAAAACAAAGTTAGTCCAGAGCTACAGGGATTAATGTCCGATCAGCAGGAAACACAATGAGTCGCTTCGTTGAGACAATGGTGGAAACCTTTGTGTTTTTAATAAGTGCAACATGCTGGGATTTTCCTAAAATGAGGTTGACTAGAGAGCATGTAACTCAGCAGAATGAGATCAGACAGCATTTGTTTATCACACGGAGGGTATATTCACATTGTCACAGCAAAGGGAGACAGTAGAGACATCATTACATAAAAAGGCATGCACGCAATCTAATCCCACCAACCATTCATCTCTTCTTCCGGTCTCATTCTCCGTCTGGGGGTCCTGAATTCAGATCAGGCAGAAACACACCTGAGTGAACCCCCTGCCTCTCCCTCTGCCTGGACTTCAGACCTGACGGATCCCTTATCCGTGTTCACCCCTCACATTCAATATCTCCTGTAAATAAATCTTTAACCAACATATTGCTGTGGCGTGGTCATTGCTAGTGAAGCGCACAATTAATGGCGAGTTAATAATCAGCTGAAGCCCCACAGTGTCTGTGTGTAGCTGGCCATCTGTTCTGCTATGATGAAGCACCACGGAAGAATGACTATTTAATAATTGGCTAATCTATGGGGATGTGTGTCTCCAAATGTGTGTGTACATGAGGCTGAACAGAGTCTGAATAGAGTGTGTGTGCTGTAATGAAACGGATGCTGGGTGAAAGATAGTTTAATGTGATTTTTGTTTCTGCTGTCACCTTTTACACTTCCTGCCATCTCCTCTCTCACGATCGCACCACACGCTTTACCCCCCCCCCCACCCCACCCCCCGCTGCAAATCAACTCTACATTATCACTCACATCAAAGGCAGCTGCATGATGATAAGGCACTGTGTGTGTGTGTGTGTGTGCGTGTGTGCGTGTGTGTGTGCGTGTGTGTGTGTGTGTGTGTGTGTGTGTGTGTGTGTGTGTGTGTGTGTGGGACTGAAGAAGACCACCACTAATGAATTGAGGAAGGGGGGGGGGGGGGGGGGGTGGGCAAGGAAATTAACTGCTGTGTGTTTTGGCTCCGAGCCAAAATAAATCTTATCAGTCTGGATTAATATCAGCACACACACACATGGACATACGGAAAAGGTAAGGGGTGAAGAGAAAATGAAAAGAAAACAGATGGACACGAAGGCGAGAGGTTCATAAGTCTGGTGGTGAAATGTAAACACTTCAGAGGATAGATAGATAGATAGATAGATTATATTTTATGATGAGTCAAATATAACAAACCCAAAGGCAATCAATGTTTCTATGGCTGCTACCTTACATCAAATGGGAACAACATTTCAAAGTCATTAATAGTATTTTTGGAGACTTTTGATCTTCACCAAACTTAGACATAAAGTTCGTTGAGTTTTATTGAGTTTACGCTTCTATCCAAGTGATTTACAATACGTGCAATAAACCATGACGATACAAACAATTCACATTCAAATTCAAATGAGCTGTATGACAATTTTGTATAACCCCTACTGTCCGAATTATGTTTGTATTCATAGTTGAACACCAGCTGGTCAGTTTCCTTCAAGAGGTTAAACTTGTTTTCATTTACAACTTAAAACTTTGACCTTGTTGCCTTTACCTCATCCAGCCGCGGGCCACCATCATAACCCTTAGAATCCTACAGATTATCTGTTGCCCTCCCCCGATAAATCACCTATAACCCCCTGGCCCCTGAAATCCATACCGTCTGCCCTGACCTCCGTGGACACACACACACACACACACACACACACACACACACACACACACACACACACACACACACACACACACACACACACACACACACACACACACACACACACACACACACACACACACACACACACACACACACACACACACACACACACACACACACACACACACACACACACACACACACACACACTGTGACCAATGCAGGAGCCTCTGGTCTGCGTCTCAGTATGTCACGGTGTCACTGTCAGCGCCTCACACTAAAGTGAATCTGCTGAAGTGATATGAAATTGAAACAGGTAAAATCCCCATTCAAACTCTGTGGGGATAAGGTTTCAGTGAATCTGCTTTGATACTGAATCTCTTAAAGGAAGATGTTTTTATATTTTGAGGACAGGAGGATGAAAAGCAGCCGATCAGGTTTTGTTTTCCTCCACAGGGTGATAAATCTGCAGCTGTTATTCAATCTTAAACGTGCTCATCTGTCTGATGGTCCTCCGTGTGGGAGAACGGGATTTTACTTGCTATAAAAGACTTTCCATTTTACAAAACGTATGGCAACTGGTGACCTCCCTGTGACTGTGTGTGTGTTGTAAATGTTGTCGCATGGGAACATGGATTCCGTTTTTATCTATGATGTCGTGCTTTAAAAATTTAAACTGCAAAAACTCCCAGAGGAAACTATTCATCTGCAAACAAACTATAATTTAAAGTCATAAAAGCTGGAGCCTCCGCCAAGACCTTTTGACATTTATGTTGGATATTTAGGTTGCCTAGAAGCCTTACACTATTAAAATGTGTTTAATGCAGAGATCTGACTTTCCAGAAGTCACAGATAATAATAAACCATCTGCAGCGCAGTATTCAGATCCTTTACTTAAGTAAAGTAGACAAAATAGAAGTACATTGAGTATATAAATATTTAGCAAAAAAGGGCGTCCATATGTGACATTATTATATTTGTAATAATGTTGCATCAATTGTTATTTTTATGCTTTAGACCACATGTGTCAAACTCAAGGCCCGGGGGCCAAATCAGGCCCGTGGTGGATCTAATTTCGGCCCGCTGGAACATTTGTAATCACTATTAGATCTGACCCGCCGGTATATTGCACGCACCTTCACTCCATCCTGAGGGTCTCCTCAGCTCAGAGCCTGAGCCCAAACATTGATGAACTTGCACCCGAGATGAGATGCCAAGTATCTGCTTGAGCTAGCATCACAGAGCAGCACACTGACTTTACATGGATGGTTCCTTCTGCACTTTGTTTCTTGAGACAACAGGGCATGTTTTTTTGAAGCTGTTGTTGGCCTGTGGAAAAATGACTCTGGAAAAGCTGTAGATAGAGCCATAAGAAATGAATGCAACTGATTATTTAATGTTTAATGTTTTTATAGGCAATAATTGATGCTTTGTTAGTTCCAGGTTTAATATGTGCAATAAGTTCATTTCAATAAGTTTTGCAATAAACATTGAACCGGTCCGGCCCTCGACTAGTACATTTATTTTTATTTTGGCCCACTGTGTATTTGAGTTTGTCACCCCTGCTTTAGACAGAGAAAGTTATGTTAGAGAAATATTTGATGTTTAGGACTTTCTTTCTCAAACTTAATAAATAATGGATAATTTTACCTCAAAGTCCACCTGTTGGTCCAATGTGTTGGAGCACTAGCCAATAAAAGTGGAGTTTTACATAGTGATGTCATTATGTCACAGAAGTAAACAAAGGAGTCCAATTGAGACTTTTCAGGCAGGGGGGAGTGTGTGGAGGGAACTTTGCAGACAATGTACGCATACAAACTTATAACACACTACAGGAAAGGGAAAAGCCCAAAAGTTTAATCGGTTCTCTTTAAACAAAATCTTTGCAAGAATTCAATGAAATACATCCAATTTGTTTGCTAGACCTTCGAGGAGTCCCATCATGTGTTTAATGTGTAACACTGAATGTAAACATTACTTACAGTTAAATCAATGATTTTCTTGTGTGCTGGTTTCTCAAATCTGAGTGCTATTCTTCTTTCTGCGGTTGTAACAGCTATTTCAGAGAGGTGGGCCCACAACGTATCACCTCTATCTTAAAACATGAATTGAGAACACTTGGTAAGTTTTGAATAAATGCATTATCGTCAATAGCCCTATTATAAGCAGAGAAACGTTTTGAAACTCACTAGCCACACACACACACACACACACACACACACACACACACACACACACACACACACACACACACACACACACACACACACACACACACACACACACACACACACACACACACACACACACACACACACACACACACACACACACACACACACACACACACACACACACACACACACACACACACAGCCCATTATGTGGTGTGTGTGTGATAAATATGGCCTTGCATTAATGTGTCAGGAAGAAAGGAGCTGACACCTTCAGTGTGTGTGAGTGTGATAGTGACAGAGGTCTTATCTTATCAGAGCGGCACAAACAGGCCTGCAGCCGAGGTGTGTGGCATCCGTCTGACGCCTGCTAATCTCCTCTCACACACCGCCAATTACATCCTCCTGGTAGGACTGATCCGTGACACACACACACACACACACACACACACACACACACACACACACACACACACACACACACACACACACACACACACACACACACACACACACACACACACACACACACACACACACACACACACACACACACACACACACACACACACACACACACACACACACACACACACACACACACACACACACACACACACACACACACACACACACTTCCTCACAACAACAAAAACACACACAATGGATGCATAATCCTGCTTTAAACTTCAAGATTCAAGCGACTCTGACGCTATATAAATGTAGTTATTATTATTATTAAGATTTCGTTTTTGCATACTGTTTGCATTTACGTGTATTCTACTCTATTCCTCTCTTTTCTATACCCCTATATTCATCTATATACGTACGTGTACGTTAGTATAAAAGTATAACAGAACAGTATAGTATAGTACACGACAGATTGACAACGTTCTTCAAGTAATACTGTTTGCACAATCGTTTTTTAAATGTAGCTGTAAGGAGTTTGTCTTTCACTTCTTTACAGGGCTTGGATCACATGATTGTTGAAGAACATTTAAAGTAACAGCTCTTTAAAATGTAAAAGGTCAAGAAGCTCTCCAGGCTGTAATGTTTGTGTTTTTAATGACAGCTACCATACATTGTGCATTATGAGGACTCAAAAGTGTGAAAAAGGCCTGCATTGAATTTTCATTTGTAATATAAATGCCAACACATTTTTCTGTGTTGACAGTGATTTGTTGGCTCTGGATATATGGCACCATGTCAGCCCTGGTTCTGCATGAAGGAGCACACTGCCATCTTTTTATGGCTACCTTATGAACTGTAAAGAGGTTGAGGGATTGCTACTTAGAGTATAAGCAGCAAGTCGTTTATTTTACAATGTTTGACGTCTACTTGTGCGTTCAAAATCAAAAGACAAGAACGTTTATATTTTCTATTGATTTGTGATGACATTAAATCCTTTTTGTGGGTTATATTAAAAGGAAACGTTTTTTAAATTTTGCTAAATGCTAAGTAAGTGTCTTCTTCTTGAAAATAAGTCATTACGTAATACTGCAACATTTCGTTTTCATTGGTAACCTTAAAAAGCGACGTTGTGGGATAACGCATACTGTAGGTTATTTATGCTGAGTTACAGAATGAAACCGTACATGCACTCTAATGCACAAGGGGGTGATTGTGTGTGTGTGTGTGTGTGTGTGTGTGTGTGTGTGTGTGTGTGTGTGTGTGTGTGTGTATGTGTGTGTGTTGGTTGGACCAAATCAAATTAGGGATATGTTATACTTAAATAAACCAGAACAGTGTCGCCAGTGAGTCATTTGACACACACACACACACACACACACACACACACACACACACACACACACACACACACACACACACACACACACACACACACACACACACACACACACACACACACACACACACACACACACACACACACACACACACACACACACACACACACACACACACACACACACAAAGCCTCGCCCACATAAATGTATCTGCCCTTATAGTGCAACACTGACACTGACACTGATAAGCAAACAGCCCCAGGGGCACGTTGGATCATTTTTAGCTTCCTTTGCATTCTGTGAATGTTGGATTGACTATCTGTGGACTTTCACATGCGTATATGAGTGTGTTACCAGGCGTGTGTGACTATTAAGCCCGTACATTTGTACAATAAAAAGGCACATTTCCTCCATAAAGTCCTTGATTCCCAATGTAGCCATGTATGGGTTTATTTCTCCTCAGGACTCAAACATGACAGGAGGAATCAGTGGAAACCAATCACAGGATAACTTGGATCTACAGGCGAAACTCTGGTCAGATTAAACTAATCCTCGCCGACCCTGAGACCATATCTGGAGTTCGCTCCAAGCACTTTACAGTCCTGTAGACAAAAGCCACTCCAATCCTCTAGAATACTTTGAGTGTTTTTACTTGAGCCGGCCTTAGAGAGCAACATGGTTTTCCCAGGAGACCACTTAGAGTCGGAGCTGAAGACACGCTCAATAATCAGCCTAAGGAACGAGACAAGAAACGTGTCCGGCATTTCTGTTGAATTAGCAGCTCTGGGGATTCAACTGATCATAAGATGCATCAGATAAATGGTTACATGATGATAGCATAGTTGCCTTTATCCACAGTTTCATTTGTTTTTGCATTTTTGCAAAACATTTATTGCAGGAAGGTTTTTAACAAAATGACAATGAGAGTTCTCGGTTGCAAATCAAACAGTAAATGAAGTAATAAGAAAAGATGAAGGGAATCCATTAGCACCATCAGAGGAAAAATAAGTACTTTTTGCGTTTACTTAGACGTAAATACTCAAGTAGAAAAGTAGATACTCAAGCAAACAACTAAGTCCAGCTTTCAATCTTTTTTCTGTAAAATGTGATATTAAACAGTATTATCATCAACATATACTTATCAAGCAGAAAGGCCATTTTCTAACAATTTGGTGGAGCCGGAGTCTATTATTTTAACTGTCAGATATCTTAATCCTTATTGAACATCACAATGTATTAGTTGACTTATATTTTGTTTTAGTAATATGAACCTGCAAAGTAACTTATAATGTTTTTGTTTTTTTTAATCATACATTTTTTATTGCAACATCTTCAATTTACAACACAGTACAGAAGACAATTCAGGTTGCATACTATTTGTACAGAATGACTTTTCCATATTTCTGACTATATTTTTGACTTTTTCCGTAAAATCTTGACAAACTATTACTTATTGTTAAATTTGACCTATTGCTGCTTGGTTGGAAATGATAGATGAAAAAGCTACAACGCTTAAAGAACTTTTTCTAAAAACTCTCAATTCATATTATTATTGATATATGTGTATTACAGTCCTTCACATGCACTGTTGTCTTCATTATAACAGAGGTGTATAATGAAGAGGGTAAACAAATGACTGTGTATCCAGTTAAAGATTTAAGACACAGTAATCTATCCACAGTAATTTATCTTATGCATTTTTACAGTTGAACTCCTACCCCCCTTATAAACCAAAATAACAATACCCCTTAAAGAACTTTTTTTAAAAGAGTCAAACAGCGAGGGACATTATACTGGTGAAACTTTTTAAAAAGAGTCACACAGCGAGGGACATTATACTGATGAAAGAAACGCTCAATTCTACAGATGACTCCCCCCACTCAACGCAATAAGTCCCACCCCACTCAGCAAATCATATAAAACTAAGGAGCCCACTAAGACGACCGTTGAAAACTAGCCATGGATCTGAGAAAAACAAAGTCTGATGTAGCCTCCCCTTATTATCACCAGGATAACGGATATGGGCTTAACGACTGGATGTTACAAAGTAGGGGAGAGGATGTTCCCGAAGAAGAGCTCTCCTCTATATCATATCCATGTAAGGTCTTTAGGACAAAAGAGGACTATGATAACATGACATATGAAGAATATCTTTCTTTAAAAGAGGGTATTATAGATAACCTTTATAGAAACAGTATATATCATACCACTCGCCAAGATCGCAAATGACAATTAGCAGAAAAGAATAGAAAAAGTAAAGAAAAACGAAGAAAAAGAAAAAGCAAAATGAAAAGGAGAAGAAAAATGAAAAGCAAACGCAGAATGCGAATGAAAAGAAAAGGGGCAAAAGGACGGAAAACGAAAAAGTCAAAAAGAAGGAAGGTGAAAAGAAAAAGGAACAAAGTGAAGACATTTAAACTGGATGTTGTAGAGCCATTACCGGATCATAATAATCTTATAGATCATCTCCCGCTAACCGACTGCTGCGAATGTGTTGAACAAATACCAAAGGCAATGGCAGAGCTTTGCTTCAGTATAATGAGAGAAAAAGCGCGATACTATGGAATTGCCCAAATTGGCGACAGTGCCAGAACATGTATTAAAACACTGTTGGAGGATCTCTATTCTAGTATCGGTTGGATACGCCAAAACGTGTGACGACATAGACAAAGCTTTTGAAGACAATTATATGGTACCTGTCCTTACAGCTAAACAAATCCTACGCCAGGTATTCAACAGACCACAAGAAGCACAAGAAGCCTCAGAAAGGATTACATTCAGAGCTAACAATGGTGAAACCGAAGTAGAAGAAGCAAAGCAGATTATAATCGTTGCGGGTGAAAGGATAGAGAATTTGCATGTGATGTTAATGCATTTATCTGATATAAAAAATGCATTCGTATACTTCCAAGAGACCCCTAAACATCTACTTGGGCAGTGTGAATTGAACGATAAACCGATCACTTTAAATGAAACGCGGAGAGAAGCAGCAGTGCAAATCGTTAAGTCTATTACCTTGTATGCACTACGACAGGGGTATTCAACTAAAATTCAACGAGGTCTAGTTAGAGAAAATCTCCCCATGCAAAGGTCCGGAACTTCAAAATGTTTAACTTGCTTTATGAATTAGTGATATATATTGAAGTAGCCTGTAGCTTTATCAACATCTGCATGTAATCAACAACTGACTGCCAATCAAACAAAGAAAGTACAATTCATAAACAACAATATGTATTGTCAATGAACATTGAACTATGCAGACATAGGCCTAAAGTAAAATACTGTGGGTATGTGTAATGTTCCTCTCGGGCTGCATTTACAAATAAAATAGAGAAAATAAATCAAATAGCTTTTGAAAATGTGTGCATCTTAAAAGTGCTTAATTTTAGATAAATAAAATAAAGTGTAGCAGCAGCTTGAGTTTCCCTTTCTCTTTGTTAACCGTTTCACATCATGACTTAACAGTTTCAGACGATAATAGAACAGTATCAGTCTTTACACATCATAACCATTGTTGAGCAGTTTTAAAGTTTCTCTTTCTTTCCCTCTTGTATTGCAGTCCCTCACTCACTTTGTTTTGTTCAGTGCGAGAATTGAGCTGGAGCTTGTCCTGCCAGGAGTTGAGATCTGGGCTGAAATGGTGTCAGGGCCATTCTCATACACACATGCAGGAGCTCATTGGTTAGCCTCGGTTAGCCTGCGCTGGAACGATATTTATTTTGTGTGACCTCAGTTCTGACTTGAGAGGGAATGTTTGGTCAAACACTTTGTGTTTTGTCTCATAGTGGCGTTTTGGCACTTGTAATGAGCGCCACGGTCTCTGAACAAATGAGACACACTGGTTCTGTGCTCCCAGTGGGCAGGATGAACATGAATGAGTCCACTCAGGGTTAAAAGCTCTGTTCTCACTGTCCACCTTCCTCTTCTTGGAGAGCGCCATGTGTAATTATTTGTCTCTCCCTGTCTGCCGCTAACACGCCTGTTCACTCTCCTCTCCGCTTCTCTGTCACGATTCTCATGTTTTGTCACGTTTGTAGTTTTGTCTGTGTTGGTGTTTTTCTTGTCCTTGGGTTTTATTGTGTTAAGTGTTCACCCCCGTTTCCTGCCTGTCTGCTTTCTGTCTGTTTCCCTCCCTGATTACCCGATTGTGTTCACCTGTTGTCCTTGTGTTTCTCCCTCCCCTGCCCAGCTGTGTCTTGTTCTGTGATTACCCTTCTGTGTATTTAGTCTAGTCTTCCCCTGTGTTCCATGTCGGTTCATTGTTTCCCCTCCATGTTACTCCACGGTCTGTGTTCCTTGTGCTGCTTGTTGGTTTGGATATTTTGGATTCTGCCTTGTTTTTGCCACAGCTTTATTATTTAATAAAGCTCGCTTTTCGTTATTCTGCTTTTGAGTCCTACCTGCTTCACCCATTCGTAACACTCTCCCTGTATCGCTAATTATTCTCCTGTCTCACTTTCCTCTCCGCTTCTCTCTGCCACGCTCTCGTCTCTTCTTCTGTGTTTCTCTCCCTGTATCGCTCACTCGTCTCTTTCGCCCCCTGTCGGCAGCGGTTAAAATAGAATCGTCCCGTCAAAATTGAAATCCCCTATTAATGTATTGATTATAGGTCCGGGTCCGTCTGGGTCCGGATCCGGACCGCGGTCCGCCTGTTGCCGACCCCTGCACTACGACATTAACTTGGTAAAATGTAATGTGTTTTTATGAAAATGCGTTTTATTTTTGCATTCATATATAGTAATTCAATCAGGAGAGACGTGATGTATGGAATACATATTTATTATCGGTCACATTATATAAATGAAACATAATGATGACAGTTTATAACAAGTGAATGAAATGGTGTTTTGGCGATTAGGCCCAGGTTTTGTAGGATATCAATCGGGAAGGGAAGAGCCGTTTCCGATGAACCCCCCTGGGTCTAGACACTGGTGGTGGTGATAAGTGGTTAGGTCCGGTTGGAAGGGAGAAGGTTAAGCTTGGCCCTGAGTTGAAAGCAGGAGGCGAAGGGGTGGAGGAGGGTTGCGCGTTGACACCTGGAAGACAGCTGATAGGAAAGGGGAGAGCATATATAGAGGGATTAACAGGTGCGATCATTAGGCTTGTAAATGGGGGGGAGTGATAGGTTAGCTGAGGAGTGGCGCTCCCTGTCATTTAGTGCAGGGAGCGAGTATTGCCATGACGAGCAATACGGAGTGATAGGTCTTCTTGTCTGAACTTGCGCTAAGCTTCATTAGTATTGTAAACGAAACATTTAAAGTGGTCCTGGAGTCTTCATTTTCCGAAACATTCCCGGAGAAATGAAACAAACATCAAAAGTGTATCATGTGTTCTCATTGTATGCTCTGTTTTGTGCGAATTTTTAGATGTAATGCATCTTCATATTCTACCAGTTGTTAAGTGTTGCATAGATCAAAGTGTATCTAAAAGTATCTTAGTAACACAAGAACAGAGAAAAAAGCCAAAATCTGCCTAGTGCCAGTAAATAAGTGTTACAATCACAAATTTTCCTTTTAGAGTCACAGTCTTTAAGAAAATAAAATGTTAAAAGTGATTGACATTCTACCAGTTGTACAATGCTCCTACATAAAAGTGTACCGCAAAAGTATCTTGGTTTCAAAAATGTTTACGGTTTTGCATACATAAAAAAGTGTATCTTACAGTTCCTTTGTGAGAGAATTACACACAAATCTGCCAAGTGTCAGTAAAAATGTGTTAAAATCACAAACTTACCTTTTAGAGAAACAGTCTTTATGAAAAAATCTTATCATACAGTGTACTTCATTTCTAGTTTTAAGGTTTTGCATACCTCAAAGTCAACCTGATCTCACCAGAATGCGTGACTCCACCACGACTCCTTAACACCACAATGCGTGGTGGAGTCACGAACTTTGTTACATTTGCGTGTCGGCACCACGCAAACAACCCCAATGTAAAGTGAATGAGGCTCCTTTGTCGTGGTGCACACACGCATTTCTACAACGTGCATTGTGTGTAATGCAACTGTTAATTTTATTAAATTAGTTTGTTTTTAAGGAAGGCCAGAGCTTCAGCTGTGTCAAATAGATTGTTCCCTTTAGTTAACGTTATTTAAAAGATAATGATCATGTCTTGTATTACGAGCGTCCATTCCCATTGGATAACGGAGAATTTTACACCCGGAAGTAAGTAGCCTATTCTCCTTACTGTCGATTGATTTTACAGTGATATCTGCACTACTCATCGACTAAAAAACACCAAATTGTCCTTGTTAATTACACAACATTGATTGGTTTGAATTGTGTGCAATGCTTTTGTATTTTCCCCCTTCGATTCGGAGAAACAAATATTTTTTCGGAGTTTTTGGACGGCAGAAGACACTACACTACCCAGAATCCTCAGCTATCGTTTGGGACTACACCATGAACCCCGTGATCAGTCCTCAAGTTCTTTGATTGGTTGACCTCCAACTGCATTCCATATGAAAAAAAACGTTTCGTAAAAGAGAAAATCATACTTTATTCAGCAGTGCTTGCTTTACTCTTTGATAGTCATCACATGAATGCATTGTAATAAATGGTTTGGCTGCATTAAATATTACACATCTGTCTTAGTTCTTTATTTATCTACAGAGATCGGGCATCAGAATACACCGGAAACTATTCTTTTACCGTTCTGTTTTAATTTCACAATAAAGTTAGTAGTAATATTTTGTTTTTATATTATTGTTTTTTATTAACTACTAGACGACTGGGTCATGTTAAGACCATCTTTTTTTGGTTGCTATGGATTTTTTCCATCGCTTTTGTGTTACAAATATCAAAACAATAACAAAATAATATTCGTCGTAAACTAAACCGGAAACAGCAGTATATTTTATTTGTTAACACTGTAAACTTGACAGCCTTTTAACCCAAACCACCTACTGGTTAAAGCACGTTATTACACGTTTAGAGTAATTGCAATGCAGGAAGATTGTGTTGCTTTTTAATGACTGTTTAAAATGCCTTTTTCTTAATGTCTTTCATTTTTGTAACGCACTTTTGAATGTGTTTTATGAAAACATTCAAATATTAAGAGTACATACAAAATAGTGGGAAAGTAGAAGGTCAATTATATAAATATAGAATAGAAAATATCAAGAAGATACTCAAATGATATCGAGAGTAAAACAGTTTAGTGCCTGATAGGAGGATGTGCTAACTAATAAGGCTTTAATTAAAGAAATGTGCAGAATACGACAGTGTAATGGTGGAAGTATACACACACATTGATAGATGTCTTGTAATGCACTGTTGATGAACCTGTGACCCAAGTTGTTCATTCATTGCATAACTACACTGTTGTGTATATGATATGTCAATAAACCTTAGAAAATCTTGAAATCTTGAAAGGGATGTGCAAAATAGCAATTATATACAGTCTTTAATGAACTATTAGAGAATAACGAGTAATGAATATGCTTTAAACGGATCTGCAGATAAATATTTAGTCTTCTCAAGCACCAACTATCAAATATCTTGCCTGATTGTTGGCACTTGACAATCACCTTCACTGAATTTCATTCAGGTGTAACTAAAGTCTGATTTAAGGGTTGTTTATATTTCACATCATTAATCCAAATCTGTAAAGTAACTAAAATAAATGTAGTGGAGTAAAAATACCAGGTTAACCTTAAAGAAAGCCCTCAGGATTATAAAAGACCCCATCACCCCAGCCACAAACGGTTCTGTCTGCTGCAGTCTGGCAGGCGGTACCACAGCATTCGGACTAAAACCACCAGACACAGAGACAGCTTCATCCCACAGGCCAGAAGACTATTAAACACCTGAACTTAGAAATAACATTCATCTGGCTGCTACTTAGAAATTATTTATCTAATATATCATATTCCAATCACTTGTATATAGACTCTTATTGCACTATTTCACTATTTTTTCTGTGCATCTGTTTTATTGCGTAGCACTGTTGGAGGAGCCTGTGACCTAAGGGGGGGAGGAGGGGGGGTAGGACACGTTCGATTCCTGTTTTGAATAGTGTGCCGTAGATGGGTTTCATTCCATTTCAAAGTCCTTTTGGACGCTCTGTGTAAACGTCGCGCATCCAATCACAGAGGTTGAGGACTGATCACGGGGTTTGTCAAGCTAAGCACATGGTGTAGTCCCAAACGATAGCTGAGGATTCTGGGTAGTGTAGTGTCTTCTGCCGTCCAAAAACTCCGAAAATATATTTGTTTCTCCGAATCGAAGGGGGAAAATACAAAAGCATTGTTCACAATTCAAACCAATCAATGTTGTGTAATTAACAAGGACAATTTGGTGTTTTTTAGTCGACGAGTAGTGCAGATATCACTGTAAAATCAATCGACAGTAAGGAGAATAGGCTACTTACTTCCGGGTGTAAAATTCTCCGTTATCCAATGGGAATGGACGCTCGTAATACAATACAGGGGACATGATCATTATCTTTTAAATAACGTTAACTGAAGGAAACAATCTATTTGACACAGCTGAAGCTCTGGCCTTCCTTAAAAACTAACTAATTTAATAAAAATAACAGTTGCATTACACACAATGCACGTTGTAGAAATGCGTGTGTGCACCACGACAAAGGAGCCTCATTCACTTTACATTGGGGTTGTTTGCGTGGTGCCGACACGCAAATGTAACAAAGTTCGTGACTCCACCACGCATTGTGGTGTTAAGGAGTCGTGCTGGAGTCACGCATTCTGGTGAGATCAGGTTGCTCAAAGTGTGTCTAAAAGTATCTTGGCAAGAGAAATCTGCCTAGGCCATTAAAATAAAACGAGTACCTTAGTTGTGTTGGGGGTGAGCATCAGACCTGTTGAAGGGGGGCATTACAGGGGGACGAGTCTGTCTGGCTCTCTGAGGGATGGTGTGTGAGAGGATCACTGAAGATCAAACTTAGATCAGCATTTGTCGCAGAAGGTATGCTGTGTGTAAACTCCAGAGTGGGGAGGTTTTGGTACACTGATGGCTGGCTTACACTGCAAACTTCATCACCTTTTAACAAGAGAGTAAGTATATAAAACGTTATTTTGGATATTTTACACATTTGATTTTAAAAATAAGCTAGATACACACACATACAGTTTTAAACACATATATACTCACTTTCCACAGGGAATGAATCATATGGGGTTCCACCAAAAGAGTTAATCCTCTCTAATATTCCAATTCGTATTTGGTTCAGACTTTCCTGAACTGAGACACACACAAAACAAAAGAAAAAAAGATTTGATTACAAATCTACACCACATTATTTGTACAAAGAGGAGTACTTTTCCCAAGGCTTCTAAATCATTACGAGCCATAGTGCTGTTACAGAATAAAATACAACAGATGCACAGAGGTTGTTTAACACACACCAAGCAGCATTAAATAATTACATGATATTATAAAATAAAATAAAAAGTACTTACCAGAGTTTTTCAAGATGAGATACAGGTCAAGAAAATGCATAGAGGAGGTATGGTGCTGGCTCATTAGCCCTCTCACTCTTCTTAGAAGGATCCTGTGCAATTTTTAAAGTTGAACTCCTATCCCCTTATAAACCAAAATAACAATAGCCCTTAATTAACACTAATCATTTAAAAAAAACCTTACATCTAATTTAGAGAGGACAACTAAAAGTGTAAGGTGACTGTTTTAAACTAATTCCACCACATATATATCTTATTTTAACCTTATGCTGTATTTATTTAAAAAAAGAGTCCTCTCCTGCTGATATTCAGGTATGTGGGTCACCATGTCTCTGCTTTAAAGAGTCCTTTGTCCAGGAGATTAACGATGCGTCTTTTGCCCCCCACAGAGTGAAACTCTGCCCTTGCATTGATCTTCAGTAGACAAAAAAGCCTTGTATGTTTGTAAATGACTAATTTAATTTACCCTCACACTGTGGATTAAGTATTTTAAGTGTTTACAGCTTTTCTTTTGTTCTGATCTGGAGCCGCTCTGGAGTGAATACAGCAGAAAAACGTTTTTTTTATAACTTCTCTTTTTTTATGCATACAGCTAATTCTAATATTACACCAATACAACCTCACATAACTTCATATTGGGCTTCCTTATAGTTGTGTGAAGTAATTAAATAATAAAAAAGACAAGATCATGGGGGCAATAGGATATTTAAAATTATTATTACCCTCTTCAGAGAGACTTTCTTATAGTTAATAAAGTAATTACACATTAGTTCACAAGCCATACAACTAAAGAGAACATCCTTAGGTATCACTATTAAAAACCTCAATAAGATATTTTTCAATGAATATGAATACCCTCTTTGCAAACAGAGACTTCCTTGTAGTTAACAGTTTCACAAAAACTTAAAAAGAAACATCTTGAGCAAGCACAAATCATATTAAAACAAACCCTGAATCAAATTTAGAGAGGACAAAAAACGTTTTAAGGTGTCTTAGTGAGTGAAAATTAGTTTAACATCTGAGGCTTAAATCAACCCTCACATCACAGGATAACTCCAACGTACGTGTGTGTGTGTGTGTGTGTGTGTGTGTGTGTGTGTGTGTGTGTGTGTGTGTGTGTGTTAATTGTTCTTAAAGGGGGGGTAGGTCATTTTGGAGAAACCAGCTCGAGTGAGCTAGAATTTGAAAGTACACAACCGGAAACAAATCTGCCAATTCCTCACAGAGCCCCTCCTCCAAGACACATGAACGCGCGCACATGACCAAAGAGGGCACGAGATAAGTTTGTGCACAGATCTTTGGCTGGAGGCATCTGAACCCGGCACAGATGCTGCATCCGTTTCTTGATTGGCGCTCCGGACGGATGGCGGTAAGTTGTCACAGGCGTCTCGCTGATTAAACCCATATCGAGGCGTCTCTTGACCATTTTTCTTTTTTTTGAAAGGTGACTTGATGAGTGGAAATGACTGGCTTTTTATTTAGTCTGCATGGATTTCTTTTTTCATCTATTTCCACCCCCCACTATCTGCTGGCCTCATATCGTGTGACAGGAAGGGGTGGAGAAAGGGGGAGAGGCCTGGGCTGTGAGGGGGCGGGGGCTAGACAGTCTCACACATAACTTTAAAGAGACACCTAGATTAACATCAGAGGCTTATAACACACCGGTGTGAAATCACACCTGCCTGTTATAACACGTCAACCCTCACATCAAAGGACAGACATCAAAGGCTAATTAGATTAGACAACAAAGGGCTGTGAGGGGACAGGGGCCAGACGGTCTCACGCATAACTTCAAAGAGACTGCCTTAATCAACACCTAGATTAACATCAGAGGCTTATAACACACCGGTTATAACATCTCAACCCTCACATCAAAGGATTAGACAACAAAGGGCTGTGAGGGCACAGGGGCCAGACAGCATAACTTCAAAGAGACTGCCTTAATCAACACATCAAAGGATTAGACAACAAAAGCGCTACACAGGGGGGCATTTCACACCTACGTGTGATGACACCTCACCCCTCACATCAAAGGATCTCGAACAAAGGGAGGCGGGACTTAGCTCATTAGCATAATTGTACCCCTCACATCAAAGGATATCAAAGAAAGGGAGGCGGGACTTCACTCATTTGCATAATTGGGGGCGGGCCACCTGTCACTTTTCAGGCATACTAATGTGATTGAAAGGGTATGAATAATACTACTAGCCGACTGACACAGTGACTGCTTACTGAAGTTAAATAGCACAGCATCAAACCACACAGCATAAGACACTGTGAATGGGACAGATATGGCATGATGGGATCAGCAATAATTATGAAAACCAACATGCATGAACTTATGTAATTATCTGAAGAGAAGTCATTCTCAAAAGTATTACCATAGTTCCATTTTATCCAAACTAGACGTAATCCACTTTTTCGTATTAATTTCAGTAGCCTCATTTGTAGTTTTAAGTGAATTACAACTTCTTTTTAACGGGGTACAGAGTCGCTTAGATAAGCGGGGGAGTGCATTGGACGAAGAGATAGATTGTTGTGCTCCCTATCTCTGTTTCTTATCCTATATCTAATAGAACTGCTCGGGTCTTGATAGATTGAGTGGGGAAGTTCATGAGATCTTTCTAGAGGGTTATTAAGAATAACTTTTATCCAATGACCCTCTCTGTCTGTGTCTGTGTATTCTCTTGTTCCGATTAACCCAGACAAATCTTTGTTCTTGTTTTACATCTATGTCTACGCCGGGATCCGGAGTCGAGGCTGATCCTCTTGCTGTAGTCCTGTGTCTTGGATCCTCTATCCCGAGTTCTGGATTAAGTCGTGGACTTCGGGTCGTGGCTAAACCTGTCTCTGCGGTCCTGCCTTGGGTCTCGTCGTGCTGCTTCCCTGATGGCTTCCACAGGATTGTAGCTGACATCCTCGTGGATTCATCTTCTTATTACAGACACATGCATTTCCTAACATTCGGTCTTTATGCTGTAAAATGTATTATCTCTTCGATTTACACACGGCATCTATTGCACGTCTGTCCGTCCTGGGAGAGGGATCCCTTCTCTGTTGCTCTCCCTGAGGTTTCTCCCATGTTCCCTTAAACTGTGGGTTTTCTCTGGAAGATTTTCCTTGTACGATGTGAGGGTCTAAGGACAGAGGGTGTTGTTTTTCTCATACTGATATTCTGAACAATCTGTGCTGTTGTATTTGCTGTAAAGTGTCTCTACTGTAGGCTATTTTTTATTATATGTACAGCACATTGGCTCGACCAAAAATTGTTTATAAATGTGCTATATAAATAAAACTTGATTTGATTTGATTTGATTCTTTAATACAATTAGTTTCTAAAATGTATTTTTTTTGCGAATTGTCATTTTAGTTTTTTCTTTAGAGGAGACATGTCATGCTTTTCCGGTTATTACCCGTCTCCTTGTGTGTTATGAAGGTTGTTCTGCATGTAAACGGTCTGCAAAGTCAAAAACCCTCAAAGTACACCCTGTAGGTAGGGATTAAAACTCTAACACAGAAAAGACCTCCCCAAAACGCCTCGTTGGAGTATTCTCATGTTCTTCCTGGGCATTGTGACGTCTGAATACCCAGTAGCCACGCCCAGAGCTATGACCAGGCTGATTGGTCCAAATTAACCAATACACACACACACACACACACACACACACACACACACACACACACACACACACACACACACACACACACACACACACACACACACACACACACACACACACCACACACACACACACACACACACACACACACACACACACACACACACACACACACACACACACACACACACACACACACACACACACACACACACACACACACACACACAGTGCAGGCAGCGAGTGCAATTCAGTGAATACATGTAGTTTACAGAGAAACCAATGTGAGTTTGGAAAATTGCACAATATAAATCTATTCTAGTAGAGCTCAACAATGGAATTATGATCAGTGGAAATGGCCATGACATGTCTCCTTTAAACTTGTTTCAGTGCTGCTTCATTTATGTAGAAAACATGACAGAGCATTCCCCTCCACTAGATGGAGCTGTAGCCTCTTTCTGTAGCATGTCACAGCCATGTACATTCTCATGGGCATTTTCTCCAACTCCCCAACGCACACTGTCAGACAAACCAATGCGTGGAGGAGCATTTGCAGATCCATTATTATTACTCTGAACATCAAACAGAGAGACAGGTAATGGTTAACACAGACTGAGATGGAGTGGCTGATTAGATCTTCTCATCACACAACTCATACATCTTCCCCAGGAAATAGACAGGGCCCACAATGTGTCAGTGTAAAACAGAGAGTCTCAATTCCTTTTGAAGTGCCATGGGGAATTATTCTACTATGATACAGTTTGTCTGTCCTTTCCCCCCTCTCTTTTTCTTTCACACAGTGCATGCACATCCATATTCTCCTTCCTCCCTCCATCCCCTCTCTTCTAACTACGCCCCCTGGCTGTTTGCGTCAGTGTTCTTCCAGAGACTGCCTGGTGAAATGAGGGTGCAAAAACCTATAGCCAGTAGCCAACAGATAAAACAGGCCTGTGCATTTCCTGTGACGTGGGTGGTAACTTGTCTTGTGAAACATATATAGAACAGGGAGAGGTGTAAAGTTCAGGGATGAGTAAGAGACGACGATGAGGATCCTCATTAATGCACAGCGTGAAAAAGGACTATGATGCTTATGGTAGAGGCACCTTGAAGATTGATTTTTGATCCGGGGTTAAGATCTTAATATAGCAACGGCTGTTATGTGATTCAATTTCATGCTTTTATAACTCGAAATTAATTCATATATTCACCAAATCAAGAAGTAGGTCCAGGATATGACAGAAAAACAGTTTGTGATGCTATGAGTATAAGAGATACAGAAAGCTTATATCTCGCAGTTTAAGTTTTTTGAAAATAATTTGATGGGAAAAATAAGGGGTGTATAAAAGGAAAAAAGATTGCGAAGGACCAGGGTACGCAAAAACTAGGAATGCAGGTAAAGGTTGAAAAAAATAAGTTTTTATTTACCCAAAATGGATATGACACAGTCCAATTAGCCAGACACATCTACAAATCATATCAAATCAAGTTTTATTTATATAGCAGATTTATAAACGATTTTTGGTCGAGCCAAAGTGCTGTACATATAATACAAATAGCCTACAGTAGAGACACTTTACAGCAAATACAACAGCACAGATTGTTCAGAATATCAGTATGAGAAAAACGGCACCCTCTGTCTTTAGACCCTCTGTCCTTAGACCCTCACATCGTACAAGGAAAAACTTCCAGAGAAAACCCACAGTTTAAGGGGAACATGGGAGAAACCTCAGGGAGAGCAACAGAGGAGGGATCCCTCTCCCAGGACGGACAGACGTGCAATAGATGCCGTGTGTAAATCGAAGAGATAATCGAAGACCGAATGTTAGGAAATGCATGTGTCTGTAATAAGAAGATAAATCTACGAAGATGTCAACTACAGTCCTGTGGAAGCCATCAGGGAAGCAGCATGACGAGACCCAAGGCAGGACCGCAGAGACAGGTTCAGCCACGACTCGAAGTCCACGACCTAATCCAGAACTCAGGATAGAGGATCCAGGACACAGGACTACAGCAAGAGGATCAGCCTCGACTCGAAGAAAAAAGTTTTGGCTGGGTTAATCGGAACAAGAGAATACACAGACACAGACAGACAGACGGAGAACAAGCACTCCCTTAGAATAGGTTGAGGGCAAAGGGTAGCAAGTAAGAGAGTAAGAAGCATAGGTGGAGAGGCACACTCAGGGAACAAGGTCCCCACTGGAGCCTTAGTTGGAAATTGATGAGAGATAGGGAGGTACGCTGTGTCTACGAATCGTAACAATCCCCGGCCTGTCTAAGCCACTCTACAAACCGTTCCTTCTAATAAAACCTTGAGAGGTTCGAGAGGGAAAAGGTATTGGATAAAAGTTATGCTTGATAAGAGAAGCCTCGAAGGCCAGAGAGCAAAAAGTTTTAAGTGTTGATTTAAAAAAACAGGTGCTATTTGCCAGGAGCAAGGTGAGCTGCCAAACACTGACAATAGATTAACAAAACACACAATTCGCAACCACTATCTAACTTTTAACAATAAATGAACTATAATAACTTTTTTTAATAGATTGCGTGCACTCTCAGTCGAGTAAAAATAAAATTGTTTAAAAATGTGTCTGTGTATGAATGATGTTAAACAAAAGCATAACCATAGGATGGTTGGTTGTGAGGCTTGTAGCATTCTCAAAAATAGTCGTCTGTTTGTCATCAACTTTTTCCCAAACACCCCAAACTGCAAGCTATTTGATTCCTTTCCTCTAGCCCGCCAACGTTTTGTTTACATTGCCTAGTTTGCTTGTAACTACTGTTGAGAATACACCATCTTGTTTTCTGTGGGAGCTGTGGGAAAGATAGCATTTACAGTCTTTTAAACATACATGCGAACATTTAAAGAAATGCACAGCACCAACAGTTAATGGAGCAGGCTGTTCCCATAGCGATATCTTAGTGAAACATGATGGCACCCTGCAGGGATTGTCACTGATTATTCTTGTCATACTTCTTTTTTTTTTTTTTACTGAACACCCACATGAATTGTCTCCACAAGCTAAAGCTTCTGAATCCCAGGTGTTCTCAACGTCTTCTTGTCCATATTCTCGATGGGTTTGCATTTTATTCACCTGAAAAGTGTCATTACAATTGGCTTAATGTAAGGCATCTGTGATCTATACGTATAAGAGCAATCTCTCCCTTATTCCTCTTCCTGTGGTTTATTTTCCATTTTCCTGGTAGAGGGTTGTTTTCAGAAAAGGTTTTCTTTTTTACAACTGAATCGAGAATCGTTATGGAGGCTCAGAGCTGCTTTAAAACAACGCAAGGGGCTGTGTTGCTTCATGCCCGCGGGACACCATGATCCAGGAAATACAGTTTGAGATATCTGTGAATTTGAAGTCTTCTCATAAACCAAATAGCGGCACAGCATTCTGTAATACAGTCACACTACTCTCTGGGAACCTACCAGGAACACTTTCTTCCCTGTTGCTTCTGTGATTACATGATAAACAAATATTCTGTCCAGGTTTATTTGACATTTTCAACCACAGTAGTTCACTTTACCCTCCTGGTAGAGGAGCAGGAGTGATCCTGTTTGCCGAGCCACAAAGAAAATAAATATGCTGGCCAGCAACTTTGGTCAGCAAGTTCTGCCGAAGAGAAGGGACGTGCTGCAGACCAAGTCAAGTCAATTTAATTTATACAACACAAAGACACAAGTTTATCTTTTAGATTGCATCCTCCAGGTTGGCGTTACAATCTGAATAAAACATCACACCTTCATTTTAAAGGGGCCCTATTCTGCTCATTTATTTCATTTATATTTGTATGTAGTGTCTCTCCTGTGACATGTCTACACGCTTTGATGTTCATAAAGCTCTTTATTCTTCTCACACTGCCTGTGCTGCAGACTCTCTTTTCACCCTCTGTCTGGAACCAGAGCCCAGTCTGCTCTGATTGGTTAGCTGGTCGGCTCTGTTGTGATTGGTCAACTGCTTATAGATGTCCCGCCCCTTAGCCTATCATGTACAATTTGTTGGAGCGCAAGTGTTACATAGTGATGTCACTATGGTACGGAAGTAAATCAAGGTGTTTCATGCAGGGGGGAGTGTGAGAGTGAAACTCACTCTGGAGGTCACTTTGGGATTGTAGCCTTTGCAGACCATTTACATGCATACAATCCTATATAGCAAACTGCAGGAATAGAAAGGGAAAACCCCAAATAGCATCAAAGGGCCTCTTTAACATGGATTCCTGGGCCTGAACTTTTCATAATGTGTAACATGGTTTAATATAGTCTCCACTTGTATGTGTGGTTGCCTTTATGGGGATGCTCAGCCTATGCTTTTCCAAGTTTAGCTTGAAGTTTGTGTATCCATATTATTAAGGCTACTACTGCAGAGCAGATCAACATGCACTGATTATTTATTATCAGAGTAAACTGAATAAACTGGGTAACTATTACAAATGCACACTGCTCAATATCCGCTTGTCTGCAATGAACCATGGCTTTGCTTTGTCCAATATTTCAGTTTTTATTATATCTGTGTCAAAAAGCTTTGAATTGCATCCTGTGTCTTGAACTGAACTCCAAAGAGACCGCAGAAGAAGATAGTGTTAGATGAGGAAATGAAAGGTTACTTGAGTTTTATTGCTGATGTAACTTTGCTGCAGGGAGAAGGATAAACTGAGGGATTACCACGTCACAGTGAAGACACAGCTGGGCGTCTGCCATACATCGCTTGACTATGGACTGGATGTATGAGAGTCACTTCGCAGCCTTGTACGCCAGCTGCAGGGTTTTGACTGTGATATGAGCGGATCTGTCATCTCACGTTTGTCGCCTCTTCTTTTCTTTTAGCTTGAGTGCAAAAGCTGTCAGCGCAGTCCTTCCTCACATCAATTCCAGATGAAAAAATGAATATGAATATTTCCCCCGCAGTACTCGAATTAGGAAAAGCGAAAGGTAATCCAAGTGTCATACTATCTCCCACTCCCACACGCACCGGCAGGGGGGCGAGAACAAAGAGGACTTAGGAATAAATGAAATATTTATGATTCAATGGGAGTGAGGAATTGCCCACTGGGTAGCTGCACTTCCTCTGTAACCTGCACAAAACCACACACTCTCTCGTGAACACAGGTGGACATACTTACACTCACACATCCACCAGTCAACCATGAAGAGGACTCACTTGGTGTCTCTGCAGGAAATTGGATTTGTAATGAGAAGAAGGGGTCACTCACTTTACTTGCTCATAAAGGCAGAAAATTAAACAGTGAATGCAAAATGACTGACAGCTGAGCACATCCTGTACAAGATGTTACACATAGCACATTACGGCATTCGGTATAGCATGCATTGATGCTCTCCTTTAAATATATGATGATTTAGTAGTACTTTGAACATTATAAAGCAGTTAGCAGGACTAACACATATGCACAGTATCATTTCCAGTCGGATGCAGCCATGTTCTTCCATGAAGAGAAGCTCAGCCCTGCGGCAAAGCTTCATTGCCTTCCTGTTCACATACTTGTGCGCTCACAGATCAGTCAGTTGCAGTGTGGACCATATCTTCAATCTTTCAATGCATAACTAAAGAGATACATGTTTAAATAGCTTGCGTTAGATATAGCTCAAACTGATTGGAACCAGCTTCCTTCTCTTTCTGGATGCTTAACATCCGATTCTTTGATTGTAGAAAAAAACTATGATGCACAATAATTGTCATTCATCAGTCTGATATGAATCATGGATAATGGATAATTGGTCAACTTGTCAAAGTGTCCTTGAGCAAGATACTGTGCCAGATAAAAGCCACTTGGATGTGAGTGTGTGCAGAATGTGTATAACTGCTGACCTTGTGTGGCAGCCTCTCTTATACATGGGCTGACTTGTGTTGTAAAAGAGCTTTGAGTGGTCACAAAAGATTGGAAATGTGCCTTTTATATGTAGTTGGTTTACCATTTGCCCTTCACTACTCCATCTTATAATAAAAACATTACCATAACTGCAAAAATAATTTATTAGAACAACCTCTTAATCTTTGTTACGTTTTCAGTTTTCTTTTTTCTTTGTGAGCCGGATTAAGAAACCTCGCTTAACTTGATTTTCTTGAGGCTATGTGGTTGGAAACACAAATTATGTATTAGGTTTGTTGACATAGATAGGGAATAGCAGAACGGCCCTACAGTTAAAATCTGTACTGTGTGTTGCTCTTAAATAATCCTAGTAGGAAAACATGACATTTACTACATATTAAATTTCACCTAAATCTCAATAACAAATACATATTTTCTCTTCAGGGAGACCAGTAGACCTGCCTGGTTTTACAGCTGAAATTTCGATGGGCAATCAGAGATTATACAAGGTTTTAAAGATCTTTTGAGTGAGTGGCTGTACACTCTTACAACGTGCTGCAGGAAGGACACATTTCCGTTAGCTACGCCGGGAGTTTAGAACTGCACTGGTTTCTTAAAAAAGAAGCCATAATTGGATCTTTGATTATTGGAGAAAATAAGCTCTTGACATCTTTAAGCTGCATTCACATGACACGCAATGTTGTCTTTGCTCACCGTGAGGTTGCGGTGAAAACAAGTATAACTTTTGTTTGTATGTTTAGCTTCTCTGCTAGCCTGTGTCGCTTAGCACAGCTGTCATCTGATTGGTTGAGCGTCGAAAGCTCAGCGGTAAACAAGGTCAAAGTTGATATAATTTGAATCCTGAGTGCAGCACTCGGCGACAATTTCGAGCTGTGCGCTATGCTAAAGGTAGCACTTCCGCCTAGTTGGGCTGCACCGATTTCTCAATAGGAAGACAACGGTAGCATCAGGGCAGAGCTGTTTCACCACGTGTCATGGGAATGCAGCTTCATGATGCAATTGAGCTTATTATGACAACAACAGACCTTATAACAGGCTTCTAACCAACAGACTATTTTAAAGGTCATTGTCATGGCCATTTCTACTGATCATAATTCCATTGTTGAGGTATACTAGAATAGATTTATATTGTTCTATGTTCCAAACTCACATTGGTTTCTCATACAGCATCGCTGTATAGTATGTGTATTCACTCTCTGTCCTAAACGGCTTGTTGGAGCTCCTGCCCCCCCCTGTGGGTCCAGTGTTCTCTGATTGGTCGGAACGTTGCGAGGCTCGTTGCGAGGCTCGTTGCGAGGCTCGTTGCGAGGCTCGTTGCGAGGCTCGTTGCTCGCAGCTGCTGTGAGCTGCTGCGAGGAGCGGACAGGTTTCCGGCGATGTGCCGCCTATAATAATTGTTGCTTGTCGATAAACTTATAATTTAAGGTAATTTTTCTAGTTTACATTCCCTTCGGTGTAAACAGTGGTGGAAAAATGTGCTGGAAAAATGTGTGTGGGATGAGAAAATGAAATGGTCTTGGAGGCGGCTGTAAAAGGTCACTCAGATCAGTGAAAGAAACTGCATGCACAGACAGAGATGGCGAGGGGGGGGTAGTATGTTTGGCAAGCAATGCCTCTGGAAATTGATTGTCCCTTCATACACATCCTCATGGCTGAGGTGGTTTGTTAAACGCTTTCTAAGATTAAATTAACAGCAGGAATTAGATCACTCATATGTGTGTATGTTCGTGCTATGTGTGTGTTTGTGTGTGTGTGTGTGTGTGTGTGTGGTGTGTGTGTGTGTGTGTGTGTGTGTGTGTGTGTGTGTGTGTGTGTGTGTGTGTGTGTGTGTGTGTGTGTGTGTAGGACATGATTCATATGTGCCTTCAGCGGGGATCCCAGCATTTCCACAAGCGGAGAAACACAAATGATTTACGATAATGACTTCCTGTCCCTAAAGGAAGAGAATAATTAAATATGATGTCAGAGGGAGAAAAGGAGAAACTGACAGAAACGGATGTTATTTATTTCATAATGTATGTCATCATTTTTAATGGTTATCTTATCTTATGTATTTACACGGTTACACATCAATGTTGAAGTCAAACTAACACTCTACATCACTGCACCACTCCAATGTACTTAAACGTTATGAAATCGTTAAAGAAAATGATTCTCTGAGGTATTTATGAAAAGTAGAATTTTTTTTATTTCTGATATTCACCTGTAAAAACAAAATCAAGAATGTTTTATGCCGTCATAAAGCAACCTTAACATAAGTGTTTTACATTTTCACATGAAAACCTCAACATAGACAACAAAAAGTGAACAGCACTCACTGATTAATTAACTTTTGTTTGATTAAGTTGTCATTTCGCCCAAGACTCGGTCATTCAAGGATAATTGGAAAATAATTTGAATGCAACTGCCGCAAGCAGTGGAAATCTGCAAATCCTAGTGGAGACAATAATACAAATATTTATTTTCAATTAAAGTAGCTTTCAACCAGCTGTAATCACAAAGCAAGTGGTAGATTACCCAAACAGCAAACTCTGAAAAATTGTTCAATACCCTAGTGAACATTTTCAAGTGATTGGTCTGAAATGCTAGATTTAAGTCTTCCGAGTAAATCACCGGAACGCCGACACCTCCTCATCACTCCACCGCTCCCATGTTTTTGTTGTGTTGCCATAAGTTATTCTCTCTCTGTTGGTGCGCGGGGCTAATGCTAATGCTAATGCCACAAATACAATGGCGGCTTCACAAAACTTTTTTTTTTTTTTACGGGGCGTGGTTTGCAATTCGCCCAGCCTAAGTAATTTTTTTGGTGTGAACGCGACATAAGGAGTACTAACGGAACTAAACGGGAAAAGTACGGGGAAAAGTACTCTGGTGTGAACGCGCCTATTGACTATGTCCACTTCTTATACTTAATATGAGTCTGTCGCAGAACCTGTGATATATCTCAAATAACACCAAAAAAAGAATCAGGGCAAAAACATAAGTAGTTTCACTTACAGGAAAGCACCTCAGATACCTCATTCACACCAACGTAACTCCTGTTCAAGCTCCATGCTAGAGCTTTTCAGGTTCAGAACCGGTTCTTCGGAACCACGCGGAAACCCCTCACAGCTCACACCGACAACAACAACAATGGCCGATTGTGCTCCAGCTTCCTCTGTACCTCTTCGGAAGACCAGATTCCCAGTAGGTAGCTGGTCTCTTCAGTGGACCACTGCTGCTTGTTAAGTTTCTTCATCGTTGTTGTTCAGGAGTTGATCCCGCCTCGACGTAAGCGTGACGTATGCGGTGCTTTTGCTCCAGCCGGACAATTTTTTGGTGCTTGAAACAAACCGGATTCCGGAGCTAAGAGGCTGCTCTGCTGCGGTGTGAACAGGAAAACCCGGTGCTTTTCAAGATCCAGCTCCGAGCCGGCCCTGAAACACCGTTGGTGTGAATGAGGTAAGACCAGTGTTGGGCAAGTTACTTTTAAAAACTAACTAGTAATAGTTATAGTTACTGCTCTCAAAAAGTAACTAGTTACTTTATTATAATACTGATGAACATTCAGAAAAAAGCACTTTGGCAACTTACCACATACGTTTTAAAATGCTTAATAAGCACCGTAACTTTCATGATATAATTTCTCGGTCATAATCGGTTGTTTCCGTGAACGGCCGACTGTGTCACTGTGTGACGGCAAATGCTGCGGCTGCAATGCATTGTGGGGCAGCATTTTCTCCTCTCCTTTCGGTTAGGGAGGTCCAGTGGTTCCTAAGCTAAAGGAGGTTATAAAGGAAGTTTGAAACCTCCTTTCCTTTCATTTGGAGAATTGGAACGGCACTTATCATGGCTGCCACTGAGGGACTTCTGGGTCATTTCACTTGGTTAGGAAGGTTCCTAAGCTAAATGGACTATTGGAACGCAACCCAAGACCCGTCCAACTCTGTCTCTGATTGGCTTACCCTGAAATGTTACCCCGTGTTAACAAATCATCACGCCTCTCTGGTCACTTTCACTTTTCCATGGTGCTGTGAGAGGACATCGCTGTATTCGCCTGTAAGTTACATCCGCAGGGAGATTCGGTGCAGTTGGATCACATAATGTAACGCAGTAACGCACCCATTTAAATCACAGTAACTATAACGGCGTTACTGAATGGGAATAGGTAACTAGTAACGCTATTAGTTACCGCAAAAGGTAGTTGCGTACAGTAACGCGTTAGTTTGTAACTCGTTAGTCCCAACACTGGGTAAGACACATAGGATACGAGAACACACAGTTCACCACTTTTTATTTGGATCACTATTAGCACTAGCATGAGCATTGGCTATTCTTTCTTGGGTCCTCACAAACAGTCAAACACAAATGTAAACACTATAGACACAAACACACAATAGGCAACACAACTCATTTCATTTAAATAACCATTTGTACATCTTTGTTTAACAGAACCAGTTCATGGACCTTTGATACAGTTTAAGGATTTAGTTAAGAGTTGCGTTAAGGTTTTTGGTGAGGACGATAGGGATATAATGTTAAGGATTAGGAAATACATGCGTTGCATCAGCGTCCACATGGCGGCGTGGGTTGAAGCTTCAACGCTTCTGCCCATAGGGAACCGCAGTGACGCGTCGTAAAACCCGGAAGTAAGTTAGCGTTTTTAGCACTTCCGGTTCCTTCGTCAAAAAGCAATGCATTTTCTCCATAGGGTTTTGGAAAATAGCTGGAAATAAGGTCTGTGGTTGACACAAATTTAAGAGATAAATCACGTTTTGTTCTACGACATTAAACACATCAGCAGTGACCCCACTGGTGATTTTTGAAGAGTTTACGTGTCTGAAAAACAATGGTTGTTACCGAGTGGCTGAATAGGACTACAGCAATTGTCGAGGCCGTTGTACCGTTACGCCTAACATGTAAACACTCCCGCTAAGTTTGTTTCCCCCTGTGTTCTGCTTGAAAGCAAGTACCTGCCTATCTTTAGTATTTGTATATCTATATCTTACCATTAGAATCTGTATTTTTGAAATTGTCATTTTTAACACCGTAGTTTTACAAATTCTAGAATAATTAATTACCAGTGTTTTCCAATTTGACTCGGCAGTTCGTTTCGTTGGCTAACGTTAGCTAAAGCTAGCGCTACTAGTTAGCTACGCAATGGTTTGTTTCCTTGCTCCGGGTTGCAGCCACAGGTCTTCGCATGAAAGGTGCTCGTTCTATCGTTTCCCGGCCAATGTTTTCCAAAGGAGAGTCTGGATTCGTGCCATGAGGTAAGCTGACGTTACATTTCTGTCCATGTCACGGTGACATTTAAATGATGGGTAGTGACTTTATCGCCGTTTTAGAGATGGCACTGCTGAAAAGACCGCAACATAATTAAAAAATAATGAATACATCCTATTAAAACCTGTGTGGCTTATATGATAAGTCTAATTAGTACAAGCAGCATAACGTTTCACCGTGTAACTAAAGATTGTAGTCAGGGAAATCAGTTTGACATATTGAACTAATAACAAATCACCTCTGCCTGGCAGAGAACTCTCTGCTCCATAGCTTCTCTTGGACGTAAAATCACATGTACATTTTACATTTATATTCAATTTAATATTCCATCCCTCACATACTTTTGTATATATAATAACTTATATATTGTTTTTCTTATTATGCTGCTGCAACACAAACATTTCCCAAATTGGGATCAATACAATACGGTGCCACTAAATGTTTTCAAAGCTCGGTTGGATGCTACTCAATCGGAAGCTGTTGGTACCTGTTTATGTGGATAATTTTGTAAATGATGCTGTATGATGTCCTTTTGTTGTTCTGTTTATGCTTTTATGTTTCATGTGGAACTACTTGAACAGGTCTCCCTTGGAAAAGAGATCAATGATCTCAATGGGATTTTATCTGTATAAATAAAGGTTTGAAATGAAATTAAATGAAATACAGTAATATCTTTTCTTAGGACGGTGGTGGCGAAGTCGATAGGGACTTGGCTTGGCAACTGGAAGGTCACCAGTTCAAGTCCCGGCAAGACCAAGTGCCACAGAGGTGTCCCTGAGCAAGGCACCGTTCCCTACGCTGCTCCCCGGGCGCCGTTAAAAATGGCAGCCCACTGCTCCTAACACTAGGATGGGTCAAATGCAGAGAAACAATTTCCCTACGAGGTTTTAATAAAAGTCCTTCCATCCATCATCTATCTTAATTAATTAAGAAATATAACTATTATAATTAGTGTAGCAGCTGACACCTATTTTCAATATGGATTAATCTACCATTTATTTATTTTATTCAATTTTCATCTATAAAAATGTCAATAAGGGAAGCAGTCACACGCTTTGACCTCAGGACAGCTCCAAAGTTGCTGGCAGTCAACCTTCCTTTCCTGAACAAATGCCAGTTTGGGTTGGTTCGCTGACCAGTGGTAGCCACCTGAATTGCCCTCTGTTGCTCCTCAGACTATGCCATGCTTGCCACAATTGCCTCAGGTCCCTGATGCCCAACAGATTTGAGAATTTCAGGAACAGTAAGTGTTTCCAAGCTGGAGTGTTCCTCTTCTGGCTCGGGGGAGAGAAGCCAAGACATTCCTGAGAACCTGCCCCCGAGTCTGTCCCTCAGCCAGTCACGATCTTCGGAGGTTGGCTCTCTTGTCAGCAGGTTGAATGACTTATTGGTTGGAGGAAATAGCTCCTCCACTGAATGCGTACGTTTAGCTGCCTTTGGCTTCTTCCACTGACAGGGGGAGTGAGTGCAGCTGAAACTGTGGATGGCAAAGATGACTAATGCAGCCGCATGACTGCATTTCCATTCTCCACGTAGGCATTCACATTTTGTGGAGAGAATTCCCTCTTCTCCTGTAGATACCTGTGGTGGTGGGATTGTTTTATTATTTAATTATCCCAATTATCCCTTTAATTGTTTATAGCCTACTGTATGTTTATTTCATGGATATTTCTGTGTTTTCTGTTGTGTATATTTGTAATCTTGGGGCCTCTTCTCTTTAACGTCTACATGCTACCACTGGCTCAGATAATGAAGAACAACAACATAAGTTACCATAGCTATGCAGATGACATACACATTTACGTAACCATTTCACCAGGAGACTATGCTCCAATTCAAACACTGAGTAAGTGCATTGAACAAATCAATGACTGGATGTGTCAGAACTTTCCCCAATTAAACAAAGATAAAACTGAGGTAATGGTTTTTGAAGCCAAGGCAGAACGTATAAAAGTTAGCGCTGAGCTTCAGCCTGCAATGTTCAAAACAACAGATGAAGCCAGAAATCTAGGTGTAGTCATGGACTCTGACCTGAGTTTCAACAGTCACATTAAAACAGTTACTAAATCAGCCTATCACCTAAAGAACATATCTAGGATTAAAAGACTAATGTCACAGCAGGATTTGGAAAAACTTGTCCATGCTTTTATCTTCAGTAGACTGGACTACTGCAATGGTGTCTTCACAGGTCTCACTAAAAAATCTATTAGGAAGCTACAGCTGATTCAGAACGCCGCTGCTCGAGTCCTCACTGACACTAAGAAAGTGGATCACATCACTCCTGTTCTGAAGTCTTTACACTGGCTTCCTGTGTGTCAAAGAATAGATTTCAAAATACTGCTGCTGGTTTATAAAGCACTGAATGGTTTAGGCCCAAAATACATTTCTGACCTCCTGCTAAATTATGAACCATCCAGATCTCTCAGGTCTTCAGGGACTGGTCAGCTTTCTGTCCCCAGAGTCAGAACTAAACATGGAGAAGCAGCGTTCAGTTATTATGCTCCAAACATCTGGAACAAACTCCCAGAAACCTGCAGGTCCGCTGCAACTCTGACTACTTTTAAATCCAGGCTGAAGACTTTTCTTTTTGCCGCTGCTTTTAATTGAACTATTCATATTTTAGACTGCACTGTAACTTTAATCCATGTATTTTTTCTTTTAATGTTTATTTTATTATCTTTTCTTTTTAATGACTGATTTTAAATGCCATTTTCCTAATGTCTTTCATTTTTTGTAAAGCACTTTGAATTGCCTTGTGTTGAAAGGTGCTATATAAATAAAGATTTCATGTGACACATACAATGGATTTGTTGATGGGAATTCATGTGAATAAATTAACTCTAGGTTAACGGTACTCTTGCCATCACTACTCACCGTCACTATAAACCTTGTCCCTCATGCTAGCCCTGACAACACCGGTAAGCACACCTTCATCGAGGCTGCACTGTTGTACGTGTCCTGACTTGGAGTGGTTCTCTCCTCTATCACTACACTCTTCTTGTCATCTTTGTAAAACGATATCAGACTGGTAATTGACACAGCCATGACTTCTAGTGAAATTCAGTGTGGTTCAAATGAAAAGCTTTGTTAAAATATGCAAGCACGCGGAAGTCAAAGTCAGCTTTATTGTCAAAAATTCTACATGTGTTGTTATACATCCAGAAATATCGAAATATCGTTTCCCACAGTGTGACATGTATACATAAAACAAAACAAAAAGGGCCTAGATAAACATGGTATACATTAAACAAAACAAAAAGGGCCTAGATAACCGGGGTATACAGTTTAAAATGTTAATATATTTTAATGTTAATATATATAAGTGTTCAAAGTGCAGTTTCAGTGCAAGTCAGTTGAAACGATCTAAAGTTGGCGTGACGTTGAAGTCGTGCGACCCTGCTGCTGTACTGACTTGTAGTTCGTTTATAGCATAACGTTAGCATTTCACTTTTGGCGACTAGATTTATGATTCAAAAACTATAAAAGTAGGGTAGACATGTTGAGAGTATCCGGCTGAACAAAACGTGATCCCTCTCTTAAATGTGTGTCAACCACAGACCTTATTTCGAGCTATTTTCCAAAATCCTATGGAGAATTTGCATTGGTTTTTCACGAAGGAACCGGAAGAAGTTTACTTCCGGGTTTTACGATGCGTCTATTCACTTTGAATGGGGTGACGTCACGCTTTGCCGAACTGCATTGTGGGAGTGTTGCTTCGCTTTGCTCGCATTGCTCGCTTCAAAAGTAGAGCAATGTTCAACTTTTGAAGCTTCGGCGGAAGCGTCAGCCAATCAAATCATATGCCAGTACAAGCTCTAGCTCTAGCCAATCAAACCGCGTGCTTGGCGCCTGTGTCGGCCCGCCGCTCCCTGAGTTTAGGACTAGCTATCCTGTTTATTTTCTATGTTTGTCAGAATGTGTCTGCTCTGCTCACCTACGATCGCCAAGCTCTCCTCCACCTCAGACCCTCATTGGAGTTGATACTGCTGCCCAAACTCACATCCGACTACCATACATCATCGTCGTCCCCTCTACTGTGGGATATTCCCTCATACCTTCGACGGCAGCCTCACCGAAAGCGCTTCAGACGCCGGGGAAAGCGCGCTGGTGCGCTGGTCCACCTAAGGACATACCTGAGGGATTCTTCTGCTGCTTCTTGTTGCGAGGTAGGGGTTTTTACAACCCAACTCCTCACCGCGTGTTGTTTTGACGAGTCCTGCTTGAAATCATAACAGGGAAGGAATTAGAAGACACCAGGATACCAGTTAAACAATAATCCGTTTTAATTAAACAAAGTAGTATAATGCAATACGATATAATATAATACATTACTTATACAATTCAAATAATCATATAAGCAATGTGTGGAGTACTCCCGCCCTTATTCACGCACTGCGGACATCCTATTCGTCTTGACAGCGTATGAAGAGAGAACTAACCACCAGAAAAACATTTCCCTAGTGTAAAGAAGGGGTGGCGTTTCATTGGGGAGATACCAAAACGCTATCTCACAGGGAAATCAGCGTCTGGCAGCTTTGAAAGCCACAGGTGTTGGGAAGGCACCCCATTAAAACTCAAGGAAAATGTCCCTCCCCATTTGTAAAACTTATCGATGGTTTAACCCAGAAAACATTATCAGGGATAATCTTTACACTCCAAACAGAAATCACCCTTAATTCTGCATCTTCCTTCTTCACAAATAGCTTAAAACACTCTTTTGATAAACAGGTAAACAGTCAAAGAAAAAACTATTGTGCTCATCTATTTCTAACAAAAAAGGGAACATTGTTTCAGAAATCTATAAAAAAACCTCTCTATATTGGAGAGGAAAAATGTACCTTTTGTTCCTTCAACTATTAACACACAGGAATGTATAAACTCACACATACTTATTCAAGATACATAGATTTCCTTAAAACCTGGCCTGCCAGAGATCTCAAACAGAATTTCCTCTCCCCTGGCCCACACCCCCTGTGCTGCATACCTCGACCTCCCCCACTGCAATAAAACTCATTTTTTACAGCCCTTTGTCTCTCGCCATTTTAGTCCTCACATTTATGAAAGGATCAAAACAGAGAAATCAGTATAAAACACAAACACAGGTATTGCTTGAACAGTATTCACTTAACTGCTACTATTTGATAATTACCAGGGAACTCAACAGACCTCTTTTAATGTCTGGAAAGTGCAACAAGACTTTCTGCCCTTTTACATGTATCACAGTTCTTTGGTACAATATCTCACATCAATTTCCACATTCTTCACGCCTCGGATGCCACGGCCCTCCCGCTGCACGACATCGTTGGATTCGGGGTATTCTTCCGGAGCTGCGGCCTCTGCTGGTTTCGCTGGCAGCCCCTCCAGCTCCTCCAGCCGGACTGACCGGCCCGCGCGGTGTCCAGCCCGCTAATCTTCGTCAGCTGAGACGCTCTACACCTTCTGCCAGACCGGAGCCGGAGCGTCAACTTAGCATGGCCTTGCTTAATGCTAGGTCAATAGCTAACAAGACGTTTCTGCTCAATGACTTCTTCACCTCTCGTCAACTGGACTTCATGTTTCTGACGGAGACCTGGGTCCATGCTGGCGAGTATACTCCGTTCTCTGAACGTGTTCCTCCTGACTGTACTTTCTTCAGCTCCCCCCGTACCACCGGCCATGGTGGGGGCATAGCATCAGTGTTTAGAGCTAGCCTCCAATGCAGATTGCTTCACCCTGTAACAAGCTACGCTAGCTTTGAGTTACAGCTGTTTGAACTGAATCCGGCCTCGCCTGTGCTCTGCGCTGTTGTATATCGTCCGCCAAAATGCAATAAGGACTTCATAAATGACTTTTCTGACTTTCTGTCCGGGATCATGGTGAAATATGATCGTGTTTTGATCTCCGGAGATTTTAATGTGCATGTGTGTTGCGAGTCAAAACCCCTGGTTAGGGACTTTTTAAATCTCCTCGATTCTTTTGGTCTAGTTCAGTCCGTGGCTGGCCCAACACACGAAAAAGGACACATTTTAGATTTAGTATTATCGTTCGGACTATCTGTATTTGTGGATGAAATCTGTGAAGCAACAGGTATCTCAGACCAGTTACCTGTTGTGTTTACAACCTCGATCCCTAGCGCAGGGCTCGAGTCGCGAGCCCCTGCAGTCGTCTGCGTTTAATTAACCCATTGACGGCCTCACAGTTTTCTGATGTTTTTAATGCTTCTCTGATCTGTAAATTAGAGATGAACTGTGCTTTTAGTGCTGATGAGCTTATCTCTATGTTTGACTCGACATGTACACAAATACTTGACTCTGTTGCTCCGTTTACGCTTAGACGCACCAAAGTTCTCCCACAGCCGTGGCTCAGTGACTGTACTCGTGCTCTCAGACGCGCTTGCAGGCGTGCAGAGAGAAAGTGGAAGAAGGATGGACTCCATGTCTCCTTGGAAATCCTTCGTGCTTGCCTTTCTGACTACCAGACGGCAGTCAAAGCAGCCAAGACAGAGCACATTTCTCTGTTAATCTCTAAGAACAGCCACAAACCTCAGGTTCTTTTTAATGTCCTCAACTCGATCATTAATCCCTGTGATGTTTCTCCAATTGTACCATCGACTACTCTCTGTGATAAGTTTCTGTCATTTTTTATTGAAAAAGTATCTGCTCTTAGGCTAGCCCACACTAGTGCTAACCCAGATTCTGCCCCTCTTCTGTGCGCTGCTGTCCTCGACCACTTTGAGCCTGTATCCCTCTCTTCTCTCTCAGATGTTGTCAAGCACCTGCGGCCGACAAACTGCACCTCAGACAGCATTCCCTCTCGCCTTCTCAGAGACGTTTTCGATTCAGTTGGAGCAAGTATTTTATTACTTATAAACACCTCTCTCAGCTCAGGATGTGTCCCAGCTGCCTTCAAACATGCTGTGGTCAAGCCACTGCTAAAAAAGAAAAATCTCGACCCCTCCATTCTTGCAAATTTTAGGCCCATCTCCCAGCTACCGTTTTTATCTAAAGCGCTGGAGCGAGTAGTCTATGTCCAGCTGCAGTCTTTTTTAACCACGCATGGCATCCATGAAAAGTTTCAGTCTGGTTTCAAACCAATGCACAGCACTGAAACAGCCCTTTTAAGAGTTTTTAATGATCTCCTCCTAGCCGCCGACTCAGGTAGCCCAGCTGTCCTGGTGCTGTTGGACCTGACAGCGGCCTTCAATACCGTGGACCACAGCGTTCTGTTGTCGCGGCTCAAACAGTCCGCAGGCATCACAGGCTCTGCTCTGGCATGGTTCAGGTCCTACCTAACAGACCGTAGCCTTTCAGTGCAGCTGGGTGCCTTCTCCTCTGCAAAAGCCCCCCTTACCTGTGGGGTTCTCCAAGGTTCTATTCTGGGCCCCATCCTTTTTCTATTATATATATACTGCCCCTAGGTGCAATTCTCTCCAAGCACAACATCCCCTTCCACTGCTACGCTGATGACGTTCAGATATATCTACCTCTCAATGCTAATGCCAACTCCTTACAGCAATTGATGGACTGCTTGGCTGAAATTAAATCCTGGCTGAGCCAAAACTTCCTCACCCTCAACGAGAGCAAGACCGAGGTCATTTTTAAAAAAAATAAATGTTTGGACCCCAACCTCCGGCCTCCCAGGTTGACATTTTTGGCTCCCTGAGTAAAAACATCCTCCCCGCTGTAACGAACCTTGGAGTAACCTTCAATAGCACTTTTAAATTCGATAAACAGGTCAGCAGCGTAGTCAAAACCTGCTTTTTTAAATTACGACTATTGGCTAAGACCAAGTCGTTTTTATCTTTTAAAGACTTAGAGAGGGTAATTAACGCTTTTGTGACATCGCGACTGGACTACTGCAACGCTTTGTATGTGGGCATGGATCAGGCATCCATAAAACGCCTGCAGCTAGTACAGAACGCAGCTGCACGTCTCCTGACTGGCCACAAAAGGCGTGACCACATTACCCCCATTCTGGCCTCACTTCACTGGCTTCCAGTTCGGTTCCGAATAGATTTTAAACTCCTTTTATTTGTTTTTAAGGCCCTAAACGGGCTGGCTCCGGCTTATATAGCTGACTTAATCCAGCGATACACCCCAGCCAGAGCTCTAAGGTCTGCCGACCAAATGCTGCTGAAAGTGCCGAAAACCAGGCTAAAAACTAGAGGGCACCGAGCCTTCGCAGCAGCTGGTCCCAGGCTCTGGAACACTCTGCCCTTACCTGTGAGGTCGGCCCAGACACTAGGGGCTTTTAAATCCTCTCTAAAAACACACTTTTTCTCTCTGGCCTTTTAAAAGTGAGCAGAGCATGACATTTTTCATTTTGTATTTTAACTGTGTCTGCCTTTATATTTGTTGTTTTTAACTTAAATGCTACAAATTGCAATATGTTCCGTATATTTTTTATTCATGTACAGCACTTTGGCGCGACCGAAAGTTGTTTTAAAATGTGCTTTATAAATAAACTTGATTTGATTTGTGTGTCCGGGCGGGAGATTCATGTGATTGGCTGTTGGTCGAGTTTCAGACAAGCTCATCGGCAAGCTTCAACACACGCCACCGTGTGGACGCTGCATTATAATGTTGTTTTATAAACGTGTGCATGTTTATGTACCTGAAACAACCCTGAAGGTAAACAAACCTCGAGGTGAGATTAGGGGCCTATACTACGAAGCTGGTTCAACCTAACCTGGATATGTTTGAGTTAGCCGGAATGAGAATACTCATAGTAAGTCTCCATTAGCCTATGCTATGCAGAGACTGCCTTCTTCATGTTGTCGCCCGCAGCCTTGAGAGCGAGGCGAGGCGAGTTGGCGCAGTTGCTCTCCACGAGCTGCGGAAGCGAAATGCTTGATGGGAAACGGCTCGCTGGTATCTCGAGCTGAGCGCTCATTGGTGGTGTTTACCACGTGCTGCTGATGAAACTCTCCAATTGGCTGGCAAAAGTGTGTTGTTGTTTTGTGTCAGTTTTACGTCGCCACATCCATTCCCATTTTTCATCATTGTTCCACAATGTTTATCATCATGAAATTAATATCTATATATTTTATACTATACTGCTTACCGTTTTCATACTTTATATATCTTAGCATATTCATACACACTGTTCATACTGCTCACAGGCTGATATCTAGTGTATTCATACCCCACTGTTTATTCATCATTCAATTCATTCTATATGTTATTCTGTAGATTGTGTACATTACTTTCCACTTCACTGCTTGTTGCACCTGGTTAGAAGTAGGGATGTCCCGATCACCTTTTTTTGCTCCCGATCCGATTCCGATCATTTGATTTTGACAATCTGCCGATACCGATTTTTCCCGATCCGATCTTTATGCAATGCATTAAGAGAAAAAAAAGGTAAAAGATAACGGCTGGTCATCCAACGCGATGAATTCAGCTATCTTGGCTGTTATTGTGTTGGCCTTTTCACTGTTCTGGGGCAGTTTCTCTTTCCTCTTAAAAGTCTCTGAAAGTGTCGGTTGTTTCAGTGCCGTTACCTGAGTGGCCGCTGTGTACTCATCGTGTTGTTGTTGGTGTTTGTTTCTCAGGTGGCGTATTAGATTGGTCGTGTTGAACGTAGCTCTGTTCTTTCCACCATGCGGAACCTCTGCCTTGCAAACATTGCATCTGGCTGTTACATTGCCTTCGCTTTCAATTTTATAATACTTCCAAACTGCTGACATTTTCTCTGTCCCGACTCCCGAGTCACCAGCTGAATGTAGCCTCTCGTTAGCTTACTGCTACTATTAGACACATGCGCACACTCTGTTGCCAGATTTCAGAGGAATAAGCAACCAGGTCTGAAAACAAGCCCAAAGAAAGCAACACATACATGATGTTGTGTAATTTTAAACCAAAACTAAGTCCTCAGGATGACTTTAAGACGTGAACATGGTCATTTTTGTTTTGTAACATTAAATAAAAAAAAAATATTTTATAAAAAAAAAAAAAAAAAAAAATCCCGATCCCCGATTTTTTTCTCCCGATCCCCGATCTTTTGAAAATCACGTGATCGGCTCCGATCCCCGATCACGTGATCGGATCGGGACATCTCTAGTTAGAAGCTAAACTGCATTTCGTTGTCTCAGTACCTGTAATATGTGCAATACAATAAAGTTTCTCTTTAAGTTAAACCAATTAAAATAAAAATCTATTGTAATGTAATGATTTGGTTTAACCTTATTTATTGAATACATCATTTAAAATGGCAAGATTAAATCAAATTACATCCATGTTGTACACATCATAAAGCTTAAAGTGGCAGCTAAAGAATGAACACAGCAGCAGGTCTGTTCAATTCATGCTCATTAAGCTTCATGTGTGCGGATCTGAAGGGACTGATCATGTGTAGCCTGTCCACCTATCAGTTTTGCAAACATTAAGAGGGAGGAGCATTTCTAATTATGGAACCCAGTCACTGGTGTGGTTCCTCATCATGACTGAATTAACAAACTTATATAAAGCAATGGAGATCACCTTTGTCTACAGTGGGTAAAATGGAATGTGTGGTGCTTACACTGCGTGATGGACAGGGAGACATCACTGTAAGAGTCTCACAAGACATTTCCCAAAGACTACAAAATGGTGAGTAAACAACTAAATTGCATTCCAACAATCTGGATATGATTTTAAATGATGTAAATTATTTTTCAGATAACAGTTTAGCAGCTGCACTTATGCAGCAAGCAAGGGCTGCAACAAATGCACAAGGTAATCTATCATTTAAATCAAAAATGGTATTGTCTTTTAATGCAAATCAAACAAATGACATATTCATGTTTATTGTAAACAAATATTTAATTTTCTCTCAATCACAGTCCCTTTAGATCATGTCATTCTCCATACAATACATGTGGGATTTCTATTGCATCCACTTCATCTGCAACGAAAAACGCCAACGCAGTTTTCGCCATTGCAAACCCAGCCAGTCAAGCCGACTCCGAGTCCGAGCTGTCCGACTTAAGACGAGCATTTTGACACCTCCCCCGGCTGCGATCGGCTACTCTCGTCTACTTTCGAGGCGAGCCGCAATGTGTCTCAAACAAGCCTACTGTCTTTTCACCGACATCTCTTCACCTGCACCAGAGCCATAGAGAGATTATCTCTCTTGCGGCTTTCACACCAGCGCTTTTCAGTTTCTAGCTCCGAGCGGGAGCTTTTCTGGTTCAGCTCCGGTTTCCCTTTTCAGCTCCCGCTCTGTGCACACCGCCCACTGGCGCCCCAGAGCTGCCCTTGCTGCGTCATGACGTCACCGTTTACATCGCTGATTTGCTCCCCAACGGCAGCTCACAACAACAACAACAACTGCGTCGGGTCGATGATCGTGTTGCTTTTAATCACACGAAGCCAGAATAAATTGAATAACGACTTCTCCAACTTTATACTTTTCTCCAGAGTGCCGTGGTTCATTGTTTATTAATGTGTTTCTGCAGCATTTACCGACCGCTGCAGTGCTGGCTGCTCTTCCACGGGAGTTTATTCTCCCGTTAGCTCCCGGTTAGCTCACACTGCAGCAGCCGCTCTAAAGTATTCACTGTCCGACTCACACAAGCAGCTGATGCATATCCCCAGTTCCCCTTAGCCTAAGTGAATGTGTGTCAGTCTGAATTGACACTGTTTGGTATCACAACGCTGTTATGAAAGTTTCTCTGGTATAAAACGGGTGATGTTAGCATAGCAACCGAAGCTAAACTGACTACTTGCATCCGATAGCTGCAATAATACAAAACAACACGTCTGCCTCTCTCCACAATGATCGATAATGAACGGATGGTCAAAGTAAGGTACAAATAAACAGAATCACACGAAGCCTGGTTAGTGTTGCCTGACTTTATAAAGTGTGTTTATAGGCACTACTGCTTGTAGGCAGGCATAACAGTCGACCCATGGGAAGTGGGTTTAGTTTCCTGCACGCCTCGACGTAAGAGAGACGTAAGCGACGTCACCTCTTAGCTCCAAAGCTCTTGCCTCTGGACCGACAATTTTTTGGAGCTGGAAATGAAGCGGATTCCGGAGCTAAGAGCCGGCGCAGCTCCGGTGTGAACTGGAAAACCCGGCGCTTTTCAGGCTCTAGCTCCGAGCCGGAGCTGAAAAGGCGCTGGTGTGAAAGGGGCATCTATGGCTCTGACCTGCACTAGTGGTCGTATCAAAGCCGTGATTGGTCAGATGACGTTTCATTGCAACGGTGTCGGGTTACAGACGTGCTCCCCTTGTCACCTCTAACTCTCGCGTGTCAGCGGGGGTACACGGAGAACTGCGTACAGCAGCTGAGGCCCTCTGGGCGGGGCCCCCTGCGCAAGGCAGCCTGCGTGATTGGTCTGTAGGGAGGGGCGGCCCTACCCCCCTGGTCTACTGCTGTTTCTTAGTGGAAGTTAACTTTACCCAACGTGCAATGTCCTTAAAGTGATAAGAAACAACTTATTATAATTATACAATTATAATTGAATAAAATCCAAACCTAAAAGTGCTTCCAGAGGATTTAAATCATTACTGTTAATTGTTGAGCCCACACACTCACTCTTAGTTGTGCTGCCTCAGGAAATGTGTTCACAGTGGAAGCTTTTCTGAAGTGTTTTGCATCCAACAGACGGAGTTCAGAGATCTCTGACGTGTTCCCATTTATAATCCCAGAGACATCTTGTCAATAACTCAGTTATTGTGTTTGTGGCGTGAGGGAGCTTTCGGTAAGCATGTTTACTATGTGCAGATGGAAATCAATGTTTGCGCTCCATATTTTTGATGTTTAGTTTGAGCTGTGTGAGAGCTTCAGATCAGTCAGATTGACAGGATTGAAAGATTTAATGAATAAACCAACAGGAGGAACATATTTTTGTTAACTCATTTCCTCATAGGGATTCATCAAAAAAACACATCTACATTGCATTTTGCATTGCATTAGCATGTATGGACATCTTTCAACCCAACAGTTTGTACACTGAGGCTACATTTACATTACAAACCTGAATTGATTTATTGCTCACATCTTGTTTTCATTTCTTAAAATTGGCTGTTCCTATGTGAACTGGTCTTGCTTCCTAACCGACGGCATGCATGGAGGAACAAAGAGGACACACGCAGTCTTACAGAAGTAATCATCGAGAGTAGTCAGCATTTACCGTTTCAATTATAAGTTGAAGTGCAGTGGAAGCCAGTGAATTGATGAGAAGGTGAAATCGACCAATGTCCCTCCACTGACTTCCATGTCTGTATTCACAAGGTTACTCTCGCGAAAGCTGAATGGTGTAAATGTCAATCTCGAGTGTAATGTCATTTTATTTCCAATATAACTGTTAAGACTGCAATTGCATTGCAAAACAATAGACCTCTGAAATGAGGACATCGAATATAGCGATCTCAGGTCATAAGATTTTGATTGCCATTTCTACACTGTAGCTTTGTGCATATGACAATAACACCTTTGAATCTTGAATCTCCCTTTTAAAAGGGACCTTATTAGGCTTTTGGGGATTTTTCCCTTTCCTGTATTGGGTTGTATAGGTTTTTAGTGCATGTATATGGCGTATGGAAACTACAATTTTTAAATAACAGACTCATAACTTGCTTGGAAATGTGAGACTGAACTGCCTCCTGCTTTCTATGAGCCAGCAAACTCTAACATAAAAGGGGGCAGGCATGTGCACACATCGACATCAAAGTGGGCTTGAGCCCCTGCCCTTTTTCTTCCTCCAGAGAAAGTGCCCTTTTTTAAAATAAATGAATATATATGCTGTTTGCACACAGTTTCCCTTTCCAAAAATATATGGATTGAATACAAAATAAAAATATCAGGTCGGGAGATTAGACTGTGAGGTTCCGATGTTCTGCACCCTCCCTCCCTCCCTCCCTCCACATCTCGCGCACAGCAGTGCCGCCATCGGCAGTCACTTCAGACCGACAGGTAGCAGCACCTCCCACTTTACTGACTATGTTATGCCGGCTGTTCTTGGCTTGTTTGAAGGTGAGTGATGATGAACAAATGACTAAACTTCCAGTGCCTCGAGTTTACAGCTAATTAGCCAGAAGACAAAAACAAATATAGTTAACTAAGGTAGGCTATAGCTAATGGATAAGTTAGCTCAATGATTTAGCTATGGCAAGTTACCATGGGCATACAGGGTAATGTACTGTACTTAAGGGAGACACTAAAGGTGAATACAGTCAAATGTGTATTTAATAACATCATCACAATCGTCACATTGATATGCAAATTAGGCGTTAAAATAGGCCTAATTAAAATGCGTTAATTTGCATGCAGTTACTGTTGTGTCCCGTCAATTATGTTAGTTTGTTATGTATTTGTCACGTTCATGTTTGTTTTGTTTGTTTCACTTCCTGTTTTATTTTGTACTCCTTGTCTCATTCCAGGTGTCTTTACTTCCTTGGTTCTTGTTTCCCGCCATCGTCTGCCTTGCCCCTGATTGTTTCCACCTGTTCCCACTTACGTCTTTTATATATTGTCCTGTCTCCCCTTGTCTGTTGTCAGTTCGTCTTGTTCGTCATGCCAAGCAGTCATATCCAAGCAGCCATAGAGAGACCAAGTACCTTTTTGATATCCTCCATGAGAGCGTTTTGTTTTGTGACCGTTTTGTCACTCCCTCTGTACATTTTTTTGTTTGTTTTTTGATCCATTCAAGTTTATTTTTCTTCAAACCTTTTCGTCTCCGGGTTGTGCAATTGAGTCCTCATATCAGTGAGTCACGGTTCCTAACAGTTACCAAGGCATTGCAGGTGAAAAGGATACAACAAAAAACAAACATAAAAACATATCGCCTCACAACTTCCCCAGATAGTTACTTACGTCAAGTCCGTATTGTCCCCTGAAATGCTATGTTTAAATGCAGATTAGCTTTAAATCTATAGAGGAATTCAGACATGGTATACACCATTTATATGTGTTTTGAGTGAAAGAAAACATGGAAGCAAAATAGACCAAAATAACAAAATGTATAGTACGTGAAAAAACAGTAACTTCATAATTTTGATTGTTGGCTGCTCATTTAATAACTATTAATTGTACTAGTTTGTTGTCTGCTCTTGTGCATTGTGAATACTAAAGAAGGTTAGCTGATTATTTTGTAGAATTATGTTGAGTATTAAACAATTGTGTCAGTGTGAGGGTATTCAAATAAATAGGTCAGTAAGTCACGGCACCAAAGTTGTTCTGGAAAACTGTCCGACACCTCAGGAGGGGGGAGCAGGGAACCATCCAAGCTGTGTTGGAAGGAACACTTTGAGGAACTCCTGATCCCGACAACTCCGCCCTCGATGTTAGAGGCAGAGCTGGAGTATGACGGGGGATCAACACCAATCTCCCGGGGGGAGGTCACTGAGGTCGTCAAACAACTCCACAGTGGCAAAGCCCCGGGGGTGGATGAGATCCGCCCGGAAATGCTGAAGACTCTGGGTGTTGAGGGACTGTCATGGTTGACACGTCTCATCAACGTTGCGTGGAAGTCGGAAACAGTACCGAAGGAGTGGCAGACCGGGGTGGTGGTCCCCCTTTTCAAAAAGGGGGATCAGAGGGTGTGTGCCAATTACAGAGGCATCACACTACTCAGCCTCCCCGGGAAAGTTTACTCCAAGGTACTTGAAAGGAGGGTCAGGCCGATTGTCGAACCTCAGATTGAGGAGGAACAATGCGGATTCCGTCCTGGTCGTGGAACGACGGATCAGCTTTTTACTCTCGCAAGGATCCTGGAGGGGGCCTGGGAGTACGCTTATCCGGTCTACATGTGTTTTGTAGACTTGGAGAAGGCGTATGACCGAGTTCCCAGGGAGTTACTGTGGGAGGTGCTGCGGGAGTATGGGGTGAGGGGGTCTCTGCTCAGTGCCATCCAATCGCTGTACTCCCAAAGCGAGAGCTGTGTCCGGGTCCTCGGCAGTAAGTCGGACCCATTTCCGGTGAGGGTTGGCCTCCGCCAGGGCTGCGCTTTGTCACCAATCCTGCTTGTAATATACATGGATCGGATTTCGAGGCGTAGTCGTGGGGGAGGGGGTCTGCAGTTCGGTGGACTAAGGATTGCACCACTGCTTTTTGCAGATGATGTGGTTCTGATGGCTTCATCGGTCTGCGACCTTCAGCACTCACTGGATCGGTTCGCAACCGAGTGTGAAGCGGCTGGGATGAGGATCAGCACCTCCAAATCTGAGGCCATGGTTCTCAGCAGGAAACCGATGGACTGTCCACTCCAAGTAGGGAATGAGTCCTTACCCCAAGTGAAGGAGTTCAAGTATCTCGGGGTCTTGTTCTCGAGTGAGGGAACAATGGAGCGTGAGATGGGCCGGAGAATCGGAGCAGCGGGAGCGGTACTGCAGTCGCTTTATCGCACCGTTGTGACGAAAAGGGAGCTGAGCCAGAAGGCAAAGCTCTCTGTCTACCAGGCCATTTTCGTTCCTACCCTCACCTATGGTCATGAAGGATGGGTCATGACCGAAAGAACGAGATCGCGGATACAAGCGGCCGAGATGGGTTTTCTCCGCAGGGTGGCTGGTGTCTCCCTTAGGGATAAGGTGAGAAGTTCGGTCATCAGGGAGGGACTCGGAGTTGAACCGCTCCTCCTTCGCGTCGAAAAGAGCCAGTTGAGGTGGTTCGGGCACCTAGTTAGGATGCCACCTGGGCGCCTCTCTAGGGAGGTGTTCCAGGCACGTCCAGCTGGGAAGAGACCAAGGGGTAGACCTAGGATCAAGTGGAGGGATTATATCTCTTCGCTGGCCTTGGAGCACCTTGGGATCCCCCAGTCAGAGCTGGTTGATGTGGCCAGGGAAAGGGAAGTTTGGGGCTCTCTGCTGGAACTGCTACCCCCGCGACCCGACCACGGAGAAGATGGATGGATGGATGGATGGATGGTCAGTAAGTCAGAGATGTAACTATATTTCACTTTTTGTTTTAAAATGTTTTTTATAAATGAATATGGGAAGTGCCCTTTTCCTCACTTGAGCTCCCGCCCCCCAAAATGTCTGTGGACGTCCCTGAAAGGGGGCATGGCCTATCAACTATTAAATATCCCCGCTCATGCTTCCTTACATTAGATGATCCTTTTGTGATCTGTAACTGATTTAGGACTAAATATCTAGCTGGATTTGTGTTATTTACGGTGCCTTCACTGTCTCACAGACATACATGTGCAAAACAAATCTGATTTGCCTGCAGTCTGACTTAGTGAAAGTAACACTTGAACATCATGTTCTGCAATCATTTGGCTTCCTGCTAATCAGACAAACTGATGATGGAATTTACATATTTGTGTGTGTTTGTTTTTTAGTGGGTGGATGCACACATTCATCCTTTCCTTTGGCAAGTTGAAAGGCATGTACAATTGAAATATGTTGCTTAAGGAATGATTTCAATTTATTCTTCTGCCGTGTTTAATTAATTACATCTGTCTTTCAATAAATCCATAGTCCACATAAACAAATTTGCAGCTCTAAAAAAAAAAAAAAACCCATTTACAATTCAGCCACGCCACACTTGCTTTTTGGGTGAAAGTTATTGACTGAAGCAGTCTGATGGTGTGAGCTTTGCAGGGAACACTAAGTCATCCATTAAGTGATGGATTAGACTTTCAGATTCAGGAGGAGCGCTGTCAGCAGGAGTTTGACTTTCAAACTGAGGGGAAATTTGTCTTTTTTACATATGGGGAAAACTTGTGCTATACCCCATGAATGCTTAGCTGTCAAATCAATTACATCACTATTTCAAGAGCGTGAGATGGTGGTGGATCATCTGTGGTTCTCAGTTCTCATAAGGCTTATGGAGTTGGTAAGACCAAGAGTTGTGATTGCTTTGTAGTTCCTCATTACAAGTTTCCCTAGACTAGAGATTTCAAGATTTTCTCAGAAAGACTGAGTTTTGTGCAGCCTGTGTTCAGCATTAGCTTTAATCCAGCTGGATGGGTGCTTTTTGTGTGTGTTTGTGAGTCAGATCAGCCTCTGACTGACAGCGATTTTTTGTTATTTCCCTTCAGTCTGTCTCCATTTTCATACTGTATCTTTGCCTCTCATGAAGTAAAGCTAGATACATAAAGCCCAAAGTTAGAATTTCTCACTCTTTTTCAAATGTCGAACATGTCTTTGCTTCAGTTTCTCCCCTTGAATCTTTTCAATGACTTCCCATTGAAAGCTGCAAACCCTCTGCTCAATGCAAAGCAGTTTTTTATTTTTTAGCTATGGGATAAGATGACATAAAAGTTTCCTTGATGTAACTTTAGATATAGTAGCAATGCGCAATACAATCTCAGAAAAGCAAAACAAAAAACAATACAGGCCGTCCACATAACAACGGCTACTTTCATGTGGTGTTTCTGTGGTGCTATTAAGGATTGAACAAGTTATGAAGCAGTCGTTCATACCTGCAAAGTATGTTAAGACGGTTTAAATGCATAAATCCATGTTATAGGACAAACAATATGTCCTGTATCCGATATCACCGGTCACTTCCTGCAGTTTGCCCCTTCACCAACAGGCTCTGATCGTTGTGTGGGAGGATTCCTTTGAGGAAATGCCCTCTGGAGCTTTTATTCAACTCTGTTTTAAATCAGAGAGGTTCGAAAACAGTTCATTCCCTGTAGCATTTCAAGTCCTGGAAACCTTGGCACATAACGGTACATTTGTGTCTATTGTTTTTTTTTTTTAATTAATTGTGGTATCTTGTATTCAGAAAGGTTATCTGAGTCTTTAATTCTAACACTTTAAGGCACTTTAAGGTACATCTAGTACAGGGGTGTCCAAACTACGGCACGGGGGCCAAATGCGGCTCACGGACCATTTTGAATCGGCCCTCAGCAATTTCAAATCAAATCAAATCAAATTTTATTTGTAGAGCACATTTAAAAACGATTTTGGTCGAGCCAAAGTGCTGTACATGTAATTTAAACACGTAAAAACACATTACATCACAATACAAGACAATAAATCACAACAGATAAAGCAACACATGGAACAGTCAGGAGTCGTGACCCCACTCTAACTAGAAGGCCAGAGAGAAGTAGTGTGTCTTCAGTGTGGATTTAAAAGCCCCTAGGGTCTGGGCCGACCTCACTTATGCGGCTTTCACACCAGCGCTTTTCAGTTTCTAGCTCCGAGCGGGAGCTTTTCTGGTTCAGCTCCGGTTTCCCTTTTCAGCTCCCGCTCTGTGCACACCGCCCACTGGCGCCCCAGAGCTGCCCTTGCTGTGTCATGACGTCACCGTTTACATCGCTGATTTGCCCCCCAACGGCAGCTCACAACAACAACAACAACTGCGTCGGGTCGATGATCGTGTTGCTTTTAATCACACGAAGCCAGAATAAATTGAATAACGAATTCTCCAACCTTATACTTTTCTCCAGAGTGCCGTGGTTCATTGTTTATTAATGTGTTTCTGCAGCATTTACCGACCGCTGCAGTGCTGGCTGCTCTTCCACGGGAGTATATTCTCCCGTTAGCTCCCGGTTAGCTCACACTGCAGCAGCCGCTCTAAAGTATTCACTGTCCGACTCACACAAGCAGCTGATGCATATCCCCAGTTCCCCTTAGCCTAAGTGAATGTGTGTCAGTCTGAATTGACACTGTTTGGTATCACAACGCTGTTATGAAAGTTTCTCTGGTATAAAACGGGTGATGTTGGCATAGCAACCGAAGCTAAACTGACTACTTGCATCCGATAGCTGCAATAATACAAAACAACACGTCTGCCTCTCTCCACAATGATCGATAACAGTGAACGGATGGTCAAAGTAAGGTACAAATAAACAGAATCACACGAAGCCTGGTTAGTGTTGCCTGACTTTATAAAGTGTGTTTATAGGCACTACTGCTTGTAGGCAGGCATAACAGTCGACCCATGGGAGGTGGGTTTAGTTTCCTGCACGCCTCGACGTAAGAGAGACGTAAGCGACGTCACCTCTTAGCTCCAAAGCTCTTGCCTCTGGACCGACAATTTTTTGGAGCTGGAAATGAAGCGGATTCCGGAGCTAAGAGCCGGCGCAGCTCCGGTGTGAACAGGAAAACCCGGCGCTTTTCAGGCTCTTGCTCCGAGCCGGAGCTGAAAAGGCGCTGGTGTGAAAGGGGCAATGGAGAGGAAGAGTGTTCCAGAGCCTGGGGCCAGCTGCTGCGAAGGCTCGGTGCCCTCGGGTTTTGAGCCTAGTCTTAGGCACTACCAGCAGCAGCTGGTCAGCAGATCTTAAGGCTCTGCCTGGGGTGTAGAGCTGGAGGAGTTCAGCTACATAGGCCGGAGCCAACCCATTTAGTGCTTTAAAAACAAATAAAAGGATTTTAAAATCAATTCTGAACCGGACTGGAAGCCAGAATTGGGGTGATGTGGTCACGCTTTTTGTGGCCAGTCAGGAGACGTGCAGCTGCGTTTTGGACTAGCTGCAGGCGTTTAATTGATGCCTGGTCCATACCCACATACAGAGCGTTACTGTCACAAGTTAGACACTTCTATTATTGTTTATTTCATGCCTCATCTAAACTCTCCTGTCATTTCAGATCCCGCTTTCCTCCAGGCCCTTGTAATCAGCTCATTTCCCTCACCTGTTACTCATTCCCTCATCACTCCACAGTATTTATACCACCTCATTATCAGTTGTCCTTTGCCAGATTGTCTTGTCGTTTCCGCCAAGCTCTCCAGTGAGTGTTGTGCTCTAGTCCCGAGTTTTGTCCTGCCCAGTTTTTGATTCCTGCCTGTCTGACGGATTTAATGATTTTGACTCTGCCTGTCCTTGACCTGGAATAAACTGAACATTACTATACTGGTTGTATCTGAGTCGTGCTATTGGGTTCTGATCTGTACCTGTGATCGTGACAGTACAATCTGGCCAAACATGAATCCAGCCGACTCAGCGACAGAACCGCCTTCACACGATATCGTGTTACAACGCCACGAGCAGCAGCTTACCTTCATGGCTGAAGCGATGCAGGAGATGGCCGCTCGTTACGAACGGACCTTTGTGAATCTCCGTGATCATCTTCAGACCCGTCCTGCAACGGTCCATGGCCCAGAACTAACTCCAGCTTCCGCTGTTGGAATCCAGAGTCCTCCGGCATCGGATGCACGCCTGCCTCCTCCCGAACGCTACTCTGGAGCCCCAGGTTCGTGCAGACCATTCCTGGTCCAATGTTCCCTCGCCTTCGAGCTTCAGCCTTCCGCCTTCCCAACAGAAAGATCCCGGGTGGCGTATATTGTCTCTCTTCTCACGGGCAAAGCTAAAGACTGGGGTACCGCCGAATGGGAAAGACAATCCTCTGCCTGCTCGTCTGTAAGCGTATTCTCCGCTGAACTGCGTAAAGTTTTTGATCACGCCACACCCAGAAGAGAGGTAGCTCGGGGACTGTTTAACCTGGTGCAAGGAGGGAGATCTGTGTCCGATTACTCCATCGAGTTTCGTACCATAGCCGCCGAGAGTAACTGGAATGCTTCTTCACTTCTCGATGCCTTCTACAACGGTCTCTCGGATCGCCTTAAAGACGAGCTGGCAGCTAGGGACCTTCCTGCTGATTTAGATGAGCTGGTGGCTCTCTCCATCCGCATTGACTGCCGTCTGCGGGAGCGGAGGAGAGAGAGGGTTTTCTCCGTCGCCCCTCAAGCTCCGCCTCTCCCGTCAGCGCATGCTCCTGAACAGTTGAGAGGAGGATTTTCTAACCCGTCTGAACCAATGCAGCTGGGGCGGGCCCGGATCTCCGAGGCAGAACGACAGCGCCGCCTGCGGGACAACTGCTGTCTTTACTGCGGCCAGCAGGGTCATCTTGCCTTCTCTTGTCCTGTAAAAGACAGGGCTCACCAGTCATCCAGAGGGCGCTGGTGAGCCGTATGATGAATTTAGAAATGCCCTCTCGACCCCTAACCCATGCTCAGCTGAGCTGCTTGGGGAAAATGCACACTGTGGCAGTTCTTATTGACTCTGGTGCTGACGCCAGTCTTTTGGACATAACACTGGCCTTTCAAATGGGACTTGGTCGGGAGGCTTTGGAGAAGCCCATCAATGCTACAGCTCTAGATGGTCGTCTTCTCTGCAGAGTGACACACCGTTCAACTCCAGTTCAAATGAGCATGTCAGGTAATCACAGCGAAACACTCTCTTTTCACCTTATCCATGCACCACATCAGCCTTCCCAAGGATTACTGGGACCTTAAAGAGGCCTTTAACAAAGTTCGGGCCACCTCACTCCCGCCTCATCGCGCTAATGACTGTCCTATTGACCTGTTACCTGGTACTTCTCCTCCTAGAGGTCGACTTTTTTCTTTATCGGCTCCTGAAACTAAGTCAATGGAGAAGTATATCAATGACTCTTTGGATGCAGGGCTTATCCGGCCTTCATCATCTCCTGCTGGTGCAGGGTTTTTCTTCGTGGGTAAGAAGGATAAGACTCTGCGCCCATGCATTGACTACAGAGGACTCAATAACATCACTGTCAAGAACAGGTACCCCCTTCCACTTGTTTCCTCTGCATTTGAACTGTTACAAGGCGCTACTATTTTTACCAAGCTGGACCTACGTAATGCGTACCATTTGGTGAGAATCAGGGAGGGGGACGAGTGGAAGACGGGATTTAACACTCCTAGTGGACATTATGAGTATTTAGTCATGCCTTTTGGACTCACCAATGCACCTGCAGTCTTCCAGGGGTTGGTGAATGATGTTCTGCGGGATCTTCTCAATATCTGTGTTTTTGTATACCTGGATGACATTTTGATTTTTTCCAAGTCTAAACAGGAGCATGTGGTCCATGTTCGCCTAGTCCTCCAGAGGCTCTTGGAGAACCACCTCTTTGTCAAGGCCGAGAAGTGTGTGTTCCACACCACAGAAGTCCCTTTCCTGGGATTTGTGGTCTCCACCGGAAACATCAAGATGGATCCTGAAAAGACCAAGGCGGTCACTGACTGGCCACGCCCTTCAACACGCAAGGAGCTCCAACGCTTTCTGGGTTTTGCCAACTTCTACCGGAGGTTTATTCGAAACTACAGTTTGGTGGCAACCCCTCTCACAGCTCTCACCTCTCAGAACATTCCCTTCCGGTGGTCCTCGGTGGCCGAAGGGGCTTTTGGTGAGTTAAAGTCACGCTTCACCTCTGCTCCCATTTTGATTTTTCCAGACTCTACTCGGCAGTTTACTGTAGAGGTAGATGCGTCGGACACTGGAGTTGGGGCAGTTCTTTCTCAACGGTCGGCCGAGGATCAGAAGATGCACCCGTGTGCCTTCTTCTCCCGGAAGCTGTCTCCAGCAGAAAGAAATTACGACATTGGAAATCGAGAACTGTTGGCAGTGAAACTTGCCCTGGAAGAATGGAGACACTGGTTGGAGGGAGCAGAGCAGGCTTTTGTGGTCTGGACGGATCACAAAAATTTGGAGTACATCCGTTCAGCTAAGCGGCTGAACTCTCGTCAAGCCAGGTGGGCTCTGTTTTTCACACGCTTTGATTTTTCTCTTTCATACAGACCTGGTTCTAAGAACATCAAACCTGACGCCCTGTCTTGCCAGTTCCAGCCAGAGAGCTCTCCATCTCATTCTGAGAATATCATCGCTTCTACATGTGTCATTGGTCTGGTGACCTGGGAGGTGGAGGATAAGGTCAAGCGCTCTCATGCGGAACACCCAGCCCCAAGTGCCTGTCCTGTTAACCGTCTGTTTGTTCCTGCCACTCTCCGTACCCAGGTTCTCCAGTGGGGTCATAACTCTCACCTGGCTTGTCACTCAGGAGTGAGACGGTCCCTAGCCCTGATTCGACAGCAATTTTGGTGGTCTTCCATGGAGAAGGATGCCAAGGAATTCATTGCTGCTTGCCTAGTCTGCTCTCAAAATAAGACTTCACGCCAAGCTCCCTCCGGTCTTCTTCATCCCTTGCCTATCCCTCATCGTCCCTGGTCCCACATCGCCTTGGATTTTGTCACCGGACTACCACCCTCAGACGGTAACACAGTCATACTCACAGTCATAGACCGGTTTTCCAAGTCTGCCCGGCTTATTCCATTAACCAAATTACCTACTGCCAAAGAAACGGCTGAAATCATGCTACAACATGTGTTCAGGCTGCATGGTCTCCCCAGTGACGTTGTGTCTGATCGGGGACCACAATTTACTTCTCGTTTTTGGTCCGAGTTTTGCAGGCTGCTGGGAGCCAGTGTCAGTCTCTCGTCCGGATTTCATCCCCAGTCCAATGGTCAAGCAGAGCGAATGAACCAGGAGATGGAGACTGCCTTACGCTGTCTAGCTTCCTCCACTCCCTCCTCCTGGTCGAGGCAGCTTCTATGGGTTGAGTATGCCCACAACACCCTTCCTAGTTCTGCTACTGGTCTTTCTCCATTCCAATGCTCCCGCGGATACCAGCCGCCCCTTTTCCCGGCACAGGAACGGGAGGCCAGCGTCCCATCTGCACAGGCGTTTGTAAGCCGATGTCGACGCATGTGGTTAAAGGCCCGCTCCGCGCTCCTGCGCTCTTCCGACCGTTATCAACGGACCGCCAATCGCCGTCGCAAGCCAGCTCCACAGTACTCCCCAGGGCAACGTGTCTGGCTCTCCACACGGGATCTCCCTCTCAGAGTGGAGTCAAAGAAGTTGTCTCCCCGTTTTGTAGGCCCATTTCCCATAGCTAGGATTATCAATCCTGCAGCTGTCCGCCTGCGTCTGCCCCCTTCTATGAGGATTCATCCTACCTTCCACGTGTCCAAGATCAAACCAGTTAATGTGAGCCCTCTTCAGCCCCCCTCTACACCCCCACCACCACCCCGGACTATCGACGGGGAGACTGTTTACACTGTCCGTCGCCTCATCAAGTCCCGGCGACGTGGTAGAGGGTTGCCGTACCTGGTACACTGGGAGGGTTATGGTCCTGAAGAGCGTTCATGGGTGCCCGCTCGCAGTATCTATGACCCATCTCTCATTACTGACTTTCACCAGGCCCATCCCGATCAACCCCGTAGGACGTCAGGAGCCGTCCATAGAGGGGGGGGTTCTGTCACAAGTTAGACACTTCTATTATTGTTTGTTTCATGCCTCATCTAAACTCTCCTGTCATTTCAGATCCCGCTTTCCTCCAGGCCCTTGTAATCAGCTCATTTCCCTCACCTGGTCTCCTCAGCCCTTCCCCTCACCTGTTACTCATTCCCTCATCACTCCACAGTATTTATACCACCTCATTATCAGTTGTCCTTTGCCAGATTGTCTTGTCGTTTCCGCCAAGCTCTCCAGTGAGTGTTGTGCTCTAGTCCCGAGTTTTGTCCTGCCCAGTTTTTGATTCCTGCCTGTCTGACGGATTTAATGATTTTGACTCTGCCTGTCCTTGACCTGGAATAAACTGAACATTACTATACTGGTTGTATCTGAGTCGTGCTATTGGGTTCTGATCTGTACCTGTGATCGTGACAGTTACAATAGTCCAGTCTTGAGGTCACAAAGGCGTTAACTCTTTCCAGGTCTTTAAAAGATAAATACGACTTGGTTTTGGCCAATAGTCTTATTTTAAAAAAGCAGGATTTTACTACGGTGCTGACCTGCTTATCAAATTTAAAAGTGCTATTGAAGATCACTCCAAGGTTCATGAGAGAGGGGAGGATGATTTTACTTAGCGAGCCCAGAATATCAACCGGAGAGGCTGGAGGCTGGGGTCCAAAAAAGATTACCTCAGTCTTACTCTCATTGAGGTTGAGGACGTTTTTGCTCAGCCAGGATTTTATCTCTGTTAAGCAGTCCATCAACTGCTTAACAGAGATAAGTGAGTTGACATTTGTTTGAGAGGCAGATAGATCTGTACATCGTCCGCGTAGCAGTGGAAGGGAATATTGTGTTTCGTAAGAATTGAACCTAGGGGCAGTATGTACAGTAAAAAGAGGATGGGGCCCAGAATTGAGCCTTGGGGGACCCCACAGGTAAGAGGGGCTTTGGCAGAGGAGAAGGTACCTAGCTGCACTAAAAAGCTATGGTCTGTCAGGTAAGACCTGAACCATGCAAGGGCAGAGCCTGTGATGCCTGCGGACTGTTCAAGCCGTGACAACAGGATGCTATGGTCCACAGTGTCAAAGGCAGCTGTCAGGTCTAACAGCACCAAGACAGCTGGGCTACCTGAGTCGGCGGCTAGGAGCAGATCATTAAAAACCCTTGAAAGGGCTGTTTCAGTACTATGCATGGGTTTAAAGCCAGACTGAAACTTTTCATGGATGCCATGCTTGGGTAAAAACGACTGCAGCTGGGAGAGGCAGATCACGTGATGACACCGGTGAGCTGAGCGGAGTAGTCGGGTGCAGGCGGTCATCAGACAACTATGATTTAACCAAAACTGAAAGTCTCAAAGTGTAATGCGCAGTCAGTTCTATTAGTGTGTAAAACATCTGCGTCTAAATGCCCGGCAGTAGTTTGACCAGAGCTAGAGCAAAGAAAGACAGCGGCCTCATGGCGGAAATGTTTGGTGAAGAGGAACACGTCGCCAAGTGGGCTGGCCAATTGCTTTCTGAAATACAAAGCGTTAAAGAAACCTGTAACGTAAGGTTTGACAATCTGGACAAGGCTTTTGTTCAGTTGAAGAAAGACTCTAAGGCCAATTCTCAAAGAATAAACAACGCAGAGAAGCGCATTAGCGAGATAGAGGATCAAGCCAATTCCCAAGGGAAGACAACGGGTGATCTGTCCAAAGATGTCAAAGCCCTCCAGGGTAAAATGCTGGATCTGGAAGCTAGAAGTCGGAGAAATAATCTCATCCTAGCCGGCTTCCCGAGGGTAAAGAAGCCGGTGGCATCTCCCCACTACTGGATAAAATGATCTTTGCATGTTTCAGAATTTCCCAATGGAGATACAGCGCCAGCGGGATTCATACAGAGAGCTCCGTAGCATACTGCGCAAAGAAAACTTACGGCACGGCATCCTGTACCCTGTCAGACTCATCGTAACCATCAACGAGAAGACTTTCATATTCAAAGAACCCAAGGAAGCTGAGAAAGTTCTAAAAGAAAAGAGACCTGACTTGTTTGGGATGTGACATTACCACAAGACTGTGAGTTGGCCTACACCCCCACCGCACGTGCACGCACACACACACACACACACACACACACACACACACACACACACACACACACACACACACACACACACACACACACACACACACACACACACACACACACACACACACACACACACACACACACACACACACACACACACACACACACACACACACTCATTTATACTGACGCACACGCATGCCCGCACATACACTGACTCACAGTCGCACACACCCTCATTAGGATTTTGATGCAGGCTATACTGTAATGTAACCCCCAACTAGTTAGCAAAGTTTTGGTTAATGGCAGACAAATGAATAGGCCTATAGGCTATTGAAGGACTGGATTGCCTCTCCGCACCTGAGCTCCGCGGCTCTTCTTTTTCTTCACGGATAGAGATGGACTTTCCTCCATCTCAATGTATTTTCCGTTGTATTGCCTTTTGGCAATATATTCTTTGTTTTTGTGTGTATGTGTGTATTGTTAGGGGGAAGGGTGGTAGCGTCTCTATGTTTTCATGTAATCTTGTGTTGTATTGTCTACGGTCTTGTGTTGTTGTTTATATATTTCCCCTCCCCTCCCTTGATGCATCGATGACACCCTTCCAATTTGACCAAAATACTAGCCGGGCGTCCGATATGATTGTTACCTTACTTAAATGGATACACAATTGAACACAATTATCTTGCTTAGTCTGAATGTAAATGGAATTCAGAATCCAATCAAAAGACATAATATTTTGTTGAACTTAAAGTCTCTAAATTGTGATATTGCTATGCTACAGGAGACTCATTTGAATGCGATGGAATCTAAAAAACTAAGACAGAATTGGGTAGGGCAGATATTCTCTTCCCCTGGAGGAAAAGCTAGTAGAGTAGTCAGTATTTTAATTTCTAAGAATATGCCTTTCAAATCATCCAATGTACATGTCGATCAAGAGGGAAGATATGTAATTGTCTCAGGTTTGCTACAGAATGAAATGGTGACATTAGTGAATGTGTATGCTCCGAATAGTTTACAATCTAAATTATTTACCTCGCTGTGCCCAAAGATATTGCAGTCCATAGAGGGTCCTCTTATTATAGGTGGCGATTTCAACTCTGTCTGTGACCCTAGTGGATCGATCCAGCCACCCTCTCCCTTCAGATAAAAACATTTCCGCCGCCTTGAGGGACTTCCAATCCGAGCTCGGTATTACGGATGTGTGGCGCCTAGTGCACCCAGATGCTCGAGAGTACTCTTTCTATTCCGGTGCGCATAACTCCTACTCAAGGATAGATTACATAATGATGTCTTCAAATTTGATCCAGAATGTTATTGAGATCAAAATGCATAGTATATTATTAAGTGATCATGCTGCGGTATCTGTCACATTTTTCCCTCCAACCAACCCTTGCAAATCCAGACAGTGGCGACTTAATACATCTCTACTCAAAAATGAAAAATGCACACTGTTCATTAAAGACCACATTTTAGATTTCTTTGAGATCAATCTAAATTCTGTACCAAGCGTCACCACTGTCTGGGAGGCTTTTAAAGCAACATGCAGGGGCTGGCTAATTAGTTTCTCCTCGGCAGAGAATAAAAAAGCGCAGAGAGGTGAAATCCCAAGACTCTAGAAGAGCAGCATATGCCAGCTAGACCCATCCAATTTAGATCTAAGGAACTCACTTCTCACTGCTAGGACTAATTTGCAGAAACTTGTTCATGAGGAGACAGATTTTGCTCTTTTTCGTTTACGAAGAACATACTTTGAATCCGGAGACAAAGCAGGGAAAATGTTAGCTCATAGATTGAAACAAATAGAAAACAGACAGATTATTCCAGCGATCAGAGATGAGCAGGACAGGCTACAGTGTGATGCAGCCACAATCAACCTTTCAAGAATTATTATTATAAATTATATAGCACACAAAATAACTTGAATTAAGAAGTCTTAGATAGCTTTTTTGGAGGTTTTAACCTCCCTAGCATCAGCTTGGCTGACAGATCTGCTATGGAGGCACCTGTTTCCCAAAATGAAATAGAAAACGCAATCATGAAGAAGATGGCATCAGGAAAAACTCCAGGGGACGACGGTTTTGGAACAGAGTTCTATAAATGTTTTAAAGAACAGCTTTCACCATATTTACTGTTGTTATTCAATGAAATATTAGAATCTGAAGCCATGCCTCCCTCCATGAGCAGGGCCATTATTTCATTGTTGCCTAAACCGGGCAAAGATCCCTCTTTGATGGGTAACCACCGCCCTATCATACCGTTCAACATTCTCAATAGAGCTTACATCACCCCTGTTACACAATCCAAGATGGACAATAAACGCAGAGACTTATGCTGGCATGAATGTGGCAAGCGAGGTACACTGTTGCACCTACTCTGGGAATGCCCAGCGGTAAAAAAAACTGTGGTCAGAAGTAATATCCTTAATGTCTGAATCTTTAAAAGTTAATTTCCCTACATGTCCCATTGCATGTCTACTGGGTCTCAAGCCAGATGGCAATGTTGCAAGGACTGCCGATCGGCTCTGGACATTGGGCTGTTTAGCCACAAAAAGACTCATCCTACTAAACTGGAAGGAACGCAAACCAGCCTGCTTTACTAGGGACTCATGGCTGAGGGAGTATCTGGACCTACTGAGCATGGAGCGTGCAGCTTCTCTGCTGGGGGATTTTGAGGGGAGACGGGAGGATTGCGATTCACTGTCCGCAGCCCTCCTATCTGACCCTGTCAATATGGCATCTCCTGGGTAATGTATAATGTATTGTGTATGAAATGTCCTATGAATGTCACAATCAGCTGTCTTAGGAAGTCATCCTTGCATTCCCCCCCCCCCCCCCCCCGTTACGTTTTGTTTAGTTGTGTTGTTGTATGTTCTGTTATAAAGAAAATAAAAAAAATAAAATAAAATGACTGCAGCTGGACATAGACTACTCGCTCCAGGGCTTTAGATAAAAAAGATAGCTGGGAAATGGGCCTAAAATTTGAGAGAATGGAGGGGTCAAGATTTTTCTTTTTAAGTAGTGGCTTAACCACGGCATGTTTGAAGGCAGCTGGGACACATCCTGAGCTAAGAGAGGTGTTTATAAGTAATAAAATACTTGCTCCAACTGATTCGAAAACGTCTCTGAGAAGGCGAGAGGGAATGCTGTCTGAGGTGCAATTTGTCGGCCGCAGGTGCATGACTACATCCGAGAGAGAAGAGAGGGATACAGGCTGAAAGTGGTCGAGGACAGCAGGGCACAGAAAAGGAGCAGAATCTGGGGTAGCATTAGTGTGGGCTAGCCTAAGTGCAGATACTTTTTCAAAAAAAAAAAAAAAAAATGTAAGAAACTTATCACAGAGAGTAGTCGATGGCACAATTGGAGAACCATCACAGGGATTAATGATCGAGTTGAGGACATTAAAAAGAACCTGAGGTTTATGGCTGTTTTTTGAGAGTAACAGAGAAATGTGCTGTGTTTTGGCTGCTTTGACTGCCGTCTGGTAATAATACAAAATAATAATGCATTACATTTTTTTATTAGAGCGCTTTTACAGGTGCTCAAAGCGCTTTACAAGTACACATTACACATATTAGACATGTAAGAGTCATTACTAATCATTACTAATTATTAATATTACTGGTAGTCAGCAAGGCAAGCACGAAGGATTTCTAGGGAGACATGGAGTTTGTCCTTTTTCCATTTTCTCTCTGCACGCCTTCAAGCACGTCTAAGAGCACGAGTACAGTCATTGAGCCATGGCTGTGAGAGAGCTTTGGTGCGTCTAAGCGTAAAAGGAGCAACAGAATCGAGTATTTTGGTACATGTCGAGTCAAACATGGATGGATTCAAACATGAATTTAAAACAGTATAATGGTATATGGCCCACAAATGAAACTTGTGCTTGTCTTATATTGTACTTCTTAACTATAAATGTAAACATATATCACACAGTAGTATTCATGTGTTAATAAGACCACTTTTCAAATAAATTCAGTCAATTAAAGTTGGAAACATTTTCTAGCTTAGTTGATAAGAAAAAAGCCCAATGACTTATTTACATAACAAGCTTGAAATACTCCTTACTCCTTATTATAATCAATCTGAGACTTCTGCTGTAAGGGATGAGCGGATAACACTCACGAGCATAATTGACCTACATTTGATTGATTTAGTTAAAGGTGGGGTAGGTAATTCACTTCAGAAACACTTTTTGTTATATTCCATGGAATGCTCTTAACATCCCGATAGCAATGAATATATGAAATGCTTTGACAATAAAAAAATGTAATCTGTTGAAGCCGTGGCGCTCTAATAAACACGACCAATCATTTGAGCCGGCCCGGCTAAAGTAACTGGATGGCCTACCTGCCTGTCAGCCTTCCATCTGTGCACAAACTTATCTCGTGCCCTCATTGGTCATGTGCGCGTTCGTGTGTGTTGGAGGAGGGGCTCTGTAAGGAAGTCTGAAGGAAGGGGCAGATTTTTTTCGGCTGCGTACTTTCAAATTCTAGTGCACTCGAGCTGGTTTATCCATTCTTACCTACCCCACCTTTAATTTATAACTGAACTTGTGAGGCAACATACCTTAGTGTGCCGCCCAGCCCTTCGTATGTTTTTCTGCATGTGGCCCTCGGTGAAAAAAGTTTGGACACCCCTGATCCAGCAATATATAAATATATATTTAGTAGGGCTGTCAAACGATTACAAATTTTAATCAGATTAATCACAGCTTAAAAATTAATTAATCATGATTAATCACCATTCGAACTATGTCCAAAATATACCATTTATTTATGTATATTGTTGTGGGAATGGAAAGATAGACGAAAGAAGGCGGATATATCAATTTAACACACAGTATATATGTTTATTATAACATTTTTCTGCGTGTCAAAATGAAAGACAACCCACACACCTATCAATCATCAAACCGTGGGGTCTTAATTCATTACGTGTTGATTTCTATCAACGGGGGAGTACTTCAGGAAAGTCGACAGAGGGGGGGGGCTAGTGGAGTACTTCGTGACCACAGAGTGTGAACGTTGTGATCAGCTGTTTTAGCGCAGTTCTCCAGTGAAGGGGGGAGTCTCCCTCAGCAGCCGGTTGGCGTAGTTTTGGCACAGTTCCGTTGTACAGACCGACGTTAACAGCAGCCCTGTCTGTGCACACGGAGACCGACTCTGTCGTCCGGTGATCTAACCGCCTTCTGGAAAAGCTTCACAAGTACGTCGGTACGCAAATGCGCTTTGTGACACAAGTGACGGTACGCATTTCAGATTACGCACATAACCTGCGTACCAGTTATGTGCACCCCTGTACCAGAGCCATATTATTACTATTATATGGCTCTGCCCTGTACTACAGCAAAAGTATTCTGCGTCGGGACTTCCTGCAACAACACCACGCCGTTATCAAAGATGTTCTATTGAGAAGATGATCACTACGTGACAAAAGTTTTCAAAACCGTGGCTACTGAAATCAATCTTACTAACTGCTGTCTGTCCAATTTACTCCGCGCGAGTTGGCAGACATTATTTTGCTTACTTTAACATCATTTTTCATGGTGGGGCTAAGCCATTTCTTGGTATGGGTGTAGCCTACCCCAGCCATACCCTGGCACTGCCACTGGTGGCACGTATGGGGCGGGCCATTCTGCACATGCGTTAAATATTTTAACGCAATTAATTCAAAAAATTAATTACCGCCGTTAACGCGATAATTTTGACAGCACTAATATTTAGATATAAATAGTTATAATTACATTATATGTAATGTTGTCCTTTCCCCCCTGATTATGAGTTGATGAAGGCAAGCCCCTAACCATTTGTATTGTAATAGCATGAATACAGTGGCTCATTATGTGAGTCACTCTGTTTTCTGGTGCTTCACAAAGTGAGACGACTTGTTGCCAAGAGAACCTCGAAGCTGTCCTTCATTTATCTGTCGGTATGGAACTCTGAGCACTGCTGAGAAATACTGAATATGTTGGCAAAGGACTCACAGTAACACAATTAATCCATTACTTTCGATCACCAAGATGTACTCTGTGCGTCACTGTGAACTAAGAAGATAATGTTGCATTTAAAATCTGTAGGTAAGCAAAGTCAAAAAGTCAATTTGGAAGAAAATTACAGGAGGAAGGAAGAAATCTCTTAGTCAACCGGGACACCTGACATGGAGCCAAGAAAGTGACTAGAGTTGTTGGCCTTGAAAAGAAAATGTGGCATGTGTCCAAATGCTCCTATAATCTTTGTTTCCTATTATCCTTATTAAAGTGTAGGGTTGGTTTTCAATGCCAACTTTTTGTTCGTATCTTGGCTTGATTCCATAGAGCGTTGTTGATTTTTTTCAGTGGTGGTCTAATGGATAGTGAAGTGGGCTGAAGATCGGAAGGTTGTGAGTTCAAATCCCGCCAGGAATACCACCACTCGTGTGCCCTTGAGTAAGGCACTTAGCCCTCAGTTACTCCAGGGAGAATGTCCCTGTAATCGGTAATTGTAAGTCGCTTTGGATAAAAGCGTCAGCTAAGTGAAATGTAATGTAATGTAACACCAAAGGAGAAAGAAATGTTGTTTAGTAATTTGAGTAAACTGACCATTTTAAGACCCTGTGCAGAACTTGGACCTAAGTTCAAACAGGATCAAACCTGTAAAAATAAAAAGAATGAGCTAAAAGTAACAAACAGACAAGAGAAAAAAATGCCATCACGTTATTCTCTATAAAACACGTTTGAATAATTTGAAAGGTTAAAAAAACACATAATTGCTAGGGGAGCCCTAGGTAAATGGTGCCTTTACATGTGTCTCAGAAGTGGTTCTTCCAAATTCTAAATGTGAACAAGCTTCAAGTTGTATATTGGAAACATCAGAAAGAGAAAATGTGTGTGTAAGTGTATATTATTGCTTGGTAGCATAATGTAGTTGAAGTTCAGACGTAAGGAGGTGTAAACATGAATTTCCTCGTCTGGAACACATTTGTTGAATGATTTCCTTCCGACACCACATGAATGCAGCACAGTGGACATCATTTGTGCATGAATCTTGTTGCCTTTGTGTGAAACTGTCCAACATGTTATCAGTTCTCCCTTAGACCCATGCCCCACCTTCCCACAAAGTTCAGTGATTTACCATAATCCTGCTGACAGACAAACAGAGCTGCAAAAATGACCTTTTGGAAGCGGTATCAAGCCTCTTTATTCGATATAATCAGGAGCAAAAACATTTCCATGTGACCTTGCTCATGCTTTGATTTAATTCAGACTTGTGCTGATTTTCGAAGGTGTGTGCGTCACCACAAACAATTACTTGATTTCGCAGGTCTGTATACTGTGGGGGGGGGGACACGCTGCTGCCTTTTCGTTTGGCTGCCCTTTACAGACTGAAACCCAGTGGCGAACCGCGTCTATCACAACTGAACCTTCTGTAGACACACACACACACCCCGCCGCCCCCCCCCCCCCTCCGCGGCATTATAATGTCCGTCTTTTCACTGAATTGTCGTCTTGAAAATGTGACACTGTGATATTACAGATCAACAACACAGATACGATTCTCATTTATTCATTTTATATACATTTTATTTATATAATTAAATCGATTTTTTGTTTGTTTTATCTGAGTGTTCCAGGGTATTCTCTGAATACCTTGAAGGCCCTGACGGTTCGCCACTGCTGAAACCCTCAGACAGTTTCTGAACAAGGTGCCGCTCACATCCATCCTCGGAGGTGCTTAAAGAGTCCAATTGGCTTTTACTCTATAACAGGGGTGTCAAACTCAAGGCCCGTGGGCCAAATCTGGCCCCGACTTCATTTTATTTGGCCCGCAAGAGTTGCAAAAAATATAATACGTTTATTATACGGTTTCATGCCACTTTACAGAAGCACGATGTCCATAAACTACATGTCCCACAATGCATCTCATTTTGCACACTGAAGAGACTTGCAATTATTTGAAAATATTTGCCCTATAGACTTCTGCTCTCGTAGTTAATTATGAAGTTATTACCCTATCCGATAATAATCCAATGCAAAGGCAATAATGTAATATAAAACATTATTTTGATACATATTTATATTTATACATATTTATATAGTCTTAAAGGTACAACCGGCCCTCTGAGTGCAACCTTAATGCTGTGGCCCGCGATGAAATTGAGTTTGACACCCCTGCTCTATAACATTACATTACATTACATTTCACTTGTTAGACGCTTTTATTCAAAGTGACTAACATACTCAATACTGTGGGAAATCACCACAAGAGCAATTTGGGGTGAAGTGTCATGCCCAGGGACACAACACGCTGACTGCAGGGGGTTTGAACCATAGGTTTGAACCCTGATCCGAACACCAACGTACACATCTCTTCTGCTTGCACACACTTCTCTTCTCATTAGTCAGAAATTCAAGGTCACAAAAATGGAAAAACAAAAACATGCACCTTTTTCTTGTGAAAAAAAGACCTGCAGCTCATTTGAATGAAAAAAAACTGCCACAGCTGGCAACAGCTTACACCCACATTCTTTTGAAATCTGCATCATTGTTTTAATTGCATTTATTATGTTTACTGTACTCTCGCTCTTGAAGCAGACACAATTGTTTTCCAAAGGAATTGTAGAAACAGAGAAACATGTCAAAATCTAGTGGATAAATGGGGAAACCAATAAACCATGTTGAAAAGTACCTCTCAAAAAGCTGGTTTGATTACAAAAGGGTGCATGCATCTGTCTGTTTGGATACAGATCTGCGATGCTCCAGGGGAATATGGGGGGAAAAACATAAATTATTCAATCTTTAAAGTTATACATAATATATATTTTGAGCTGATTCGTGACTTAAACACCAACTTTTGTGTCAGCAGTCAAATTGCAGAGTGTGTCTTCTTCTTTCCCTTTCCCATAATGGGTGTCTAACTGCGGAGACCTCAAATATATAATTATTTTTTGACGTTGAATTAAACTTCGCTTACTGTGAAAGGTGAAAATGATTTAAAAAAAGAATGCATCAGTTTCAAAGCTGAACTACGGGGGCCGACAGGTGCAAAGTGCTACCACGGTCCAACACACTTCCATTAGGAGAAATGCGCTGCAGTTTAAAAGACGATGCAAATAAATAAACACAACCATGCCAAAAAACACACAAGCAAATTATGAACATCTTCACCAACTTGACATCACATGTGCAGTATTTACCTAAACATGCTGCATAAATGAAACGCTGCAAATACAAAAACGCTGGACGAAGCTCAACGGAAATTGGGGACACTAAAAAGGGACCAGAGAGCTTGTTGACGTTCGGGGAATTATAAAGTTGGTCTTGGTTATAACTAGTGTCCCCTCTGTTGTGTCTTGAACTTCTTGCAGTGTTATATGTAGCTGCAGTGTTTTTAATTTGCGGCGTTTCGTTTATGCTTAAGCTTTTATTTTCATTGTTTCTGAAACTGCAGCGCGTTTTTACATTACATGTCATTTGTTAGACGCTTTTATCCAAAGCGACTGACATACATTCAGTACTGTGGACAATCCCCATAGGAGCAATTTGAGGTGAAGTGTCTTGCCCAGGGACACAACGACAGGCTGACTGCAGTGGGACTCGAACTTGCTTCCCCCTGATTCGAAGTCCAGCACACTATGCACTGAGCCACAGCGTTTCTCCTAATGGAAGTGTTTGGGCCATTGTGGCACGGCCACATTACTGAGGCATTATGTTATGATGCTGGACTACTCTAAACAAAGGTTAAAATCACAATTTAATGTTAGATGTACCATCTGTGTTGCTCAGACATGCTAAAGAAAACGTGCTGCTTGTTTAGCTCACATTAAATATGTGAGGGCTGGGTGTTTTGCCAGGAGCCATGAACTCACTGCTATTAATGGACGAGGACAGAACCTGTCAACCTGGAATAAATGAATAAATAAATAAATGAGTCCACTCAGGAGAAACTGACCATGCATAATGTAAATTGGAAGTACGACGATTTGGCCAAAACGCTATATGGAAGGGAACTATTAATTAATCAAATCTGGGTTTAAGAGAGGGCGCCCAGAGATTCAGGCATACTTGCCAACCCTCCCGATTTTCGCGGGAGACTTTCATAGCCCTCTCCCGGTTTCCTCCCGGGGTCAGATTTCTCCCGCATTTCTCCCGATTTCTGACAAAATCAGATTTACTCAGGACTGTTTCCACTCTGACTTTAATACAGCTACACCATTGTTTGGTTTCCATGGTAGCGCGTCTCTTTAGTAGTGCGCGCAACTGACAGTCTGAGAGGGTGAGGAAGAGAGTCACAGTAAACTGAACAAGAATCGACAACTCCCTCTGCTCACTCATTTCCATGCTACAGGCCGACAGTGCACTAACAACTACAATAAGCATGTTCATGTTAATCTAACACAGCTCCGGTGATCCCCCCCCCCTGGGCAGGGCCGCCTTAATGCACGGGCTGGGGCCTACGGAGATCAGGGGCCTATCATGAGCCAATAAAAAAGTAAAAAAAAAAAAAATGAATTACATTTTTTTTTTTTTTTCGGATGTTTTTAAAAAACATTTAAATAAACAAAGTCTTGGCTTTCAGAATATAAAACTTTTATTTCCAAAATCACACGATAAATACATTTTTGAAGCTTGTAAAGGGAAGATGACAGCTCTCACTCGCCACTCACTCCCCCTCCCTCCGGCTGACATTATGAATGTAAGCGTAGAGTAATCATAGATAACACGGCAGGGTCCGTTACAGTTTGTTTTCATCTGGTTTCAAATAAACAAAGTCTTGGCTTTCAGAATATTAAAATTGTTTCGGCAAATTCAGATGATAAATACAACGTTGAAGCTTCGGCATAATTACAAGCGGAGAACGGAGTAACTTGACGTCACAGCAGGCACAACAACAGCCTGTGTTTCTCGTGAGTGTTTTCCCCGGGAAACAAACACAATACACACAAACGCAAAAATACACAAACACACACACTCACGAGCTTCCCCCAGACCAGTAATCCAAACGAAAATATCTTCCCTCTGTAGTATTTTGATCATTTGCTCCACTAATCAATCAGATCAATGGATTCCAGAGATTTTTCTCAAACATGATGACTCCGAAACAGTCAGTGGGCACCACTTAACAGCCAATCAGAATGAGAATATGTTTCACATGTGACTTATTCAAATTGCGAGTGGTTGAGTGACAGATGAAGGTTGTTTAGGAGAAAAAGTTTGAGAAGAAAAAGTTTGAGAGTGGCGCTCGGGAAAGGAAATTGTTGAGGGAAAAGGAGTTTCGAGACAAGCAGCTATTACAAAAAATACCGAAGCTTACAGGTTATTTTAAACCTGTAGGCCAGGATGAGGAGGGAGGACGGATGAGTTCTGCACCGAGCGGCAGCGGTGCCGGCCGCGGGGCCTCGGAGCCAAGTAGGCCGTCTGGTTCTGATAGCGATGGAGTAGCGGGAGAGGAAAAACAGACAGGAGGGACATTATCTGTTGGAGGAGATGGAGAGGACGACGAGGACTTTCTACGTGGAGGGGAGCCAACGGCAACCGGACAGATACATGAGGGAGGCCCGATACGTCACTCATCTGGAGGAGAGGACCAGGCGCGCGTAGAGCAGAGTGGAGAAGTGCGATCACAGAGCCTGCCGAGGCTATAAATGACTTATTTGACTCATTTGTTGTTTAAATAGGGCCCCAGGGCCTGATGGCAGGTTAAGGCGGGCCTGCCCCTGGGTGGTTTTGAAATGCTCCCGATTTCTGAGGTCTCAAGGTTGGCAAGTATGGATTCAGGTCCATGCCATTTCAATTGAACCTCTCAAGTTAATTAATAGAAAAGGCATTTTCCTCTATTTGCTCCAGGGACAAAGCTTTTGTTCCTCGGTCTGAGTGCTGCAGCCATCAGAACGATATCTGAGCTCTGGTGATAAAATCCAAGGTTGTTGCTATTGGGGGAATATTAATAAAGCAGTGTTATTTGCTTCAACACTGGGGGCCTTTTTAACTATTATTACCTTTCTGATTAATTTAAATACATTTTGATGAATACAGGATGAATGTTTGTGGTTTTATATCATCATATCATGTATGTTTTGCCTCCCAGGGTTCTTATAAGAAATCCTCATACATTATGCATTTGTTGTCTATCTTGTCTCATATGGTATAAAAAAGCATCTTCAGCTTTATAAATATTCACTCCATCCTCTGTTGACTTCTTTTGAAGCTTGTATAACGGACATATTAAAACATGTGTTTCCTTCAGCACAGCAGGCTTTACAGGTCACAGTTCACCTTTGTATATCTCGAAGGAACGGATGCACTCAGTCAGTTCCTGGAGAAAATCCTGCATTGTGTTTGTTCCTTATCATTTGTATACATGCTAAAATAATAAAGGAACAGTGTCTACTCTGTAGTGTGATCCGTAGTGTTGCTCTCATTACATTACATGTTAGACGCTTTTATCCAAAGCGACTTACATACTCAATACTGTGGTCAATCCCCACAGGAGCAATTTGGGGTGAAGTGTCTCAGGGACACAACGACATGCTGACTGTAGTGGGGTTTGAACCTGTGACTCCCTGATCCCAACACATTACGCACAACCCACTGCGCCACACAACTCTCTTACAGTTATTAAAGTTTGATCAGCCTAATCTATATGTTATTATTCATACGTAAAAGTAACCGTAAGTCTTCAAGACACAGTGGTGGAAGAGGTTTTTGGGACTGACATAAGGCATTAATGTAATTTATTCATAAGTAATTTAAATTGTTAAAATGTATCTTCTTTTCATTTCAACAATTTCTTTTACAGTACGTGTATTTTTCTACACTGTAAAAAATGGCTGTGAAATCCACAGTTATTTACAGTGTTTGTGCACAGTAAATTACTGTATACCATTTTAGAGTATAATACCGTGTTTCCAACCAAAAATTACAGCAACTCTGGAGTTACTGTAGAAATAGCCAGTGGTGTAGTGGGCGTTGGACGTGGGGGTACGCCGTACCCCCACTTATCTGGAGCATGATCTTTTTTGTAATAGTCTAATAAATATAAAATCATTGCCAGTCTTATCAGTTGCAAGTGTGTATTTTTTGTAATAATGACAAAAACATAATACATTTCACAGTAATTATAATAAAAAAATAAAAACGATTTCCTTAAAGAATTATGATTAGTCATCAGGCTCGTGACCCCGTGGCGAGCTGGGGGTGTGTCAGTGACACACCCACGGCCAGCTTACCGCCCGCCGATTTTGCTGCAACTCTTTCCCTCAAGAACGCTAACGAAAAAGCTCTATAATGGCAGGCAAACATTTTTTACTTGACTTCTTTTCTAAAAAGAATATAATTCACAAGAAGAAAGAGTCTAGCTCTAGATTTTGAAAGTGGAGATAGAGAGAGAGAAAAGCAGCTGTCTGCTTAGTTGCAATGCTGTAGTTTATGCAATTTAGGCCTATACATTGTTTATGTAACGTATGTGCCAGTGTGTCCATGGTTTTGAGTCTGTGTGTCTGTTGAGCACAGCGCCGTCTGCTTTTTGCAGTACAGTAAGTAAAGTAGGACTAAGCATACCGGTAGTTTCTGTGGACCTGTCTGCCCGTGTTGTGAGTGCACTGCGCACTTGTTTGGCATTGTTTGGGATGACCTAATTTAAAATAGCGTCCCCCCAGTAAAAAAATCCGCACTACACCACTGGAAATAGCAGTAGTAACGTCCCAACTGTATAAAATCACAGTAACCTACAATGTACTGTAGAAGATCACAGTAACCATCAATGTACTGTAGATATTGCAGTAACCAAAAAAGAAAGGACCAACCGAAAAACCGAGTCGGCTTGACTCGGTTTGCAATGGCGGAATTTGCGTTCTTCATTGCAGATGAACAATTATTATATCACTACAAATGAATGACTCAAGTGTCTGTTCATTTTAAAACAAATCAATACAAGGGGAGTTGAATCCTACATGTAAAAGACAGAACGACTACTTTGCAAAACTACTTCCGTCAGTGGTATTTATAAAGAATGCACAAATGTGTTTAATCGTTAATGTCAGATATGTACTAAGTAAATACATTTGTTCCTGCTCAATATTAGATCCAACTTTATTGTTATTGCATAGATTACAGGTACTGAGACAACGAAATGCAGTTTAGCTTCTAACCAGTAGTGCAAAAAGCAGTAAAGTGAAAAGTAATGTACACCATCTACAGAATAACATTTAGAATGAATTGAAAGATGAATACACAGTGAGGGGTATGAACAACAGAACACAGGAGTGGTTTAAATAAACTGGGTTTTTTATTTAGCCAAAAGTCCACAGAAAACATCAAATCAATAATTTCTAATAACTAGGCCGATAAAAGAGGTCAACAGAGAAACACTAGTGATGGCAGTTTTACACTGAAGCTTCGAAACGGAGCTTCAACCCTGGACTTCCTATTCCATAGAAGCAGTGCTTCGAAGCTTGCTTCAAATCACGTGACATGTGACGTCCGAAGCAGCAACTGCTTCAAATCACGTGACATGTGACGTCCGAAGCAGCAACTGCTTCATTTCCTGAATGAATCACTTGACTGGTTCACGGTCCATTCACGCGATTCAATGCACTGCCTCGTCTCGATTCTGACAGGTGACAGGTTGAAACAGTTTCGAATTTGAGCGCTTCAACACTTTATGACCGCTCTAGTTGTTGTTGGTATTGCATTTGAATTGTAGTATCATTATAGAGCAAGCCAGGAAGAAAGACAGGTCGTTCTGGCTCGGGAAACACTTCGAAATGTGGAGAAGTTGTGAACAAAAAGACAACGAGTAATATAAAAACACTTCAATATGTTAAGGAATAGATAGCCCAGTGGATGGATCTGGCGGCCAGGATGCGGCGATGTCCTCCGCGCAGCTGGTTCAAAGCCCGGAATAGTTAAACTTTTAATCATTGCTTTTCAACTTTAATACTTTAATAACTGACCCTCTCCGCCCAAATTTTTTTCCAGCACTCTCTAGTCTCTTCTCAATAACCCAATACACACAATTATCAATCTTTAATTGTAAATAGAACATGATATTCAGTCTTAGTGTGTGTGTGCATCGAATATTTTTCAAGGCAAAGATACGTTAAACTTTGAATGAACTTGCACTTCGCCAGGAGAGGTCGCTGTAACTGGAGCTTCGAGAAATGAACCTATTTCCGACACAATTGTCCAAGTGGTTCGATGCTTCATTCAAAGCTTCATTTTGCCATCACTAGAACATGGCATCAACTTAACACTTAGGTGTTAACTCAACAAACGGACCTGCTACAATGAAAAACCAAGGAACCTATATAGTGGCTTGGCCAAACCAAGTTGAAACCAAAGGATAATTAATAGTAACAGAATACACAAAGGACACTGACAAAACCCAAATTCCCCCTTTAACATGGAAGCAGGTGGTTTGTCCCAATTGGCTCCTTGCAGTATTTAGTCCTCAGCGCTAGGCCACGCCATTTGCTGAACCAGGAAGTAAACTCCCCCAATGGACATGGTAACTCAAGAGACAAAGAAAGTAATTAATACAAATAATTTTGTCAGTTAATTTATGTAACCCTAGCCAAAGTGTGACAGTCCGACGTCAGGCCGCTTAATGAAAAAGCAAGTTAAGCTAACTGTACTCGGCAAGCTTATCAAAATGTCTTACACGTGTAAGGTTTGTAAGTTAGCTACAGGGTCCATTCCTGCATGCATTTGGTTGTTTGTATTCAAAGTGTTTTCAAATAGTGTGTATTATCTAAGAATAGTGATAATGTATTTGCCAAACAGTGCCTTTTGTTGTGTCTCGTCAAATGTGTTAGTTATGTTTATGTATTATGTCTGTCATTTCATGTTTAGTAAGGTTTTCATGTTTTTCACGTCATGACAGGTCTGTCTATTTATGTCATTCATCTCTAGTCAAGTCCCCGTGTTTCATGCTGTGTCTCCTTTTCCATTTCCCGTTTCATTTCCCCTCTTGTTTCTCATTTCAGGCCCTGTTACTTCCTCCCTTTGTGTGTTTTCCCGCCATCGTCAACATCTCCTGTCTCCCCCCTGTCCTGTGTCAGTTCATGTTTGTTCCCACGTGTGGTCGTGCCAGGCCTCAGCAAAGAGAGGATCATTTCCAGTATTGTCAGGTTTTGTTATTTTGTTATTTTAAGTTTATTTTAGAGGGATTTTCTGTTCAATGACATTAAAAAGAAAATCTTTGTAACATCCAAGACTGTGTCCCTGGGTCGTGCATTTGGGTTCTCCAGTTTGTGTCGAGGTCGTGACACCTTGTCACTATAGCACGTCTCTAAAATGGCTTCATATTCTTTGTGTTTTGTTATCGCCACTGTTTTAAAAATGCAATCTCCATGTGTTTGGATATTAAAGGTGGGGTAGGTAAGTTTCAGAAACCGGCTCGAGTGCACTAAAATTTGAAAGTACACGGCCGAAATGAATCCGCCCCTTCCTTCAGACTTCCTTACAGAGCACCTCCTCCAACACACATGAACTCGCACATGAAGCGTTCTGTACATTTTGCTGTATGATGTCCTTTTGTTGTTCTGTTGTTTATGTTTTTATGTCTTCTTGTGGAACCTACTGCTGCAGGTCTCCCTTGAAAAAGAGATAATTGATCTCAATGGGATTTTACCTGGATAAATAAAGGTTTTGAATTGAATTGAATATGACGTCAGCATATCCTCTCTGAAGAACCAGCACCTTACCGTGGTAGAGAGGTTTGTGTGCCCTGATGAACCTGGGGGCTGTGTTGTCTGGAACCTTGTGTTCCTGGTAGGGTCTCCCATGGCAAATTGGTCTCAGGCAAGGGGCCAGACTAAGATTGGTTCAAAAGACCTCATGAAAGACGACACAGGAAGTGAGGATACCCGGCCCGGAGGAAGCCCGGGGTCCCCTTCTGGAGCCAGGCCCAGAAGGAGGACTCGTCGGCGAGCGTCTGGTGGCCGGGCTTGCCACGGAGCCCGGCCGGGCCCAGCCCGAAAAGGCAACGTGGGCAACACCTCCGCTTCTCCGTCCCGCGGGCCCACCACCTACGGGAAACATCGATGGGGTCGGGTGCGCTGCCAGAAGGGTGGCAGTGCAAGCGGAGGGTCTCGACGGACCAGACCCGGGCGGCAGAAGCTGGCTTTGGGGACGTGGAACGTCACCTCTCTGGGGGGGAAGGAGCCGGAGCTTGTGCGGGAGGTGGAGCGGTACCCGTTGGATCTGGTTGGGCTCACCTCTACGCACAGCGTCGGCTCTGGAACCTTACTTCTGGATAGGGGTTGGACTCTATTCTTCTCCGGAGTTGCTCAAGGTGTGAGGCGCCGGGCGGGTGTGGGGATACTCACAAGTCCCCGGTTAGGTGCTTCGTTGTTGGAGTTTACCCCAGTGGACGAGAGGGTCGCCTCCCTACGCCTGCGGGTTATGGGGGGGAAAACTCTGACTGTTGTGTGTGCTTATGCACCCAACAGCAGTTCAGAGTATACGGCCTTCTTGGAGACCCTGGAAAGAGTCCTGTATGGGGCTCCTGAAGGGGACTCCTTAGTCTTGCTGGGAGACTTCAACGCACATGTGGGCAATGATGGAGACACTTGGAGGGGCGTGATTGGGAGGAACGGCCCCCCTGATCTGAACCGGAGTGGTGGTTTGTTACTGGACTTCTGTGCTAGTCATGGATTGGCCATAACAAACACCATGTTCGAACATAAGGATGCTCATAAGTGTACGTGGTACCAGAGCACCCTAGGCAGAAGGTCCATGATCGATTTCGTTATTGTATCATCGGACCTGAGGCCGTATGTTTTGGACACTCGGGTAAAGAGAGGGGCGGAGTTGTCAACTGATCACCATCTGGTGGTGAGTTGGGTCGAGTGGCGGGGGAAGCCTCTGGATAGACCTGGTAAGCCCAAACGTGTAGTTCGGGTGAACTGGGAACGTCTGGAGGAGGCCCAAGTTCAGGAGGCCTTCAACTCACACCTCCGGCGGAGCTTTTCGGGCATTCCTGTGGAGGTTGGGGACATTGAACCAGAGTGGTCGGTGTTCAAAGCCTCTATTGCCGAAGCCGCGGCGGGGAGCTGTGGTCTCAAGGTCCTAGGTGCCTCAAGGGGCGGTAACCCTCGAACCTCCTGGTGGACACCGGTGGTCAGGGAAGCCGTCCGACTGAAGAAGGAGGCCTTCAGGGATTTGTTATCCCGGGGGACTCCCGAGGCAGTTGCAAGGTACCGACAGGCCCGAAGGGCAGCAGCCTCATCCGTGGCCGAGGCAAAGCAGCGGGTGTGGGAGAAGTTTGGAGAAGACATGGAGAAGGACTTTCGGGCGGCACCAAAGTTGTTCTGGAAAACTGTCCGACACCTCAGGAGGGGGAAGCAGGGAACCATCCAAGCTGTGTACAGTAAGGATGGGACGTTGTTGACCTCAACTGATGGAGTGTTGGGGCGTTGGAAGGAACACTTTGAGGAACTCCTGAACCCGACAACTCCGCCCTCTATGTTAGAGGCAGAGCTGGAGTATGACGGGGGATCAACGCCAATCTCCCGGGGGGAGGTCACTGAGGTCGTCAAACAACTCCACAGTGGCAAAGCCCCGGGGGTGGATGAGATCCGCCCGGAAATGCTGAAGGCTCTGGGTGTTGAGGGACTGTCATGGTTGACACGTCTCATCAACGTTGCGTGGAAGTCGGAAACAGTAAAGAAGGAGTGGCAGACCGGGGTGGTGGTCCCCCTTTTCAAAAAGGGGGATCAGAGGGTGTGTGCCAATTACAGAGGCATCACACTACTCAGCCTCCCCGGGAACGTTTACTCCAAGGTACTCGAAAGGAGGGTCAGGCCGATTGTCGAACCTCAGATTGAGGAGGAACAATGCGGATTCCGTCCTGGTCGTGGAACGACGGATCAGCTTTTTACCCTCGCAAGGATCCTGGAGGGGGCCTGGGAGTACGCTTATCCGGTCTACATGTGTTTTGTAGACTTGGAGAAGGCGTATGACCGAGTTCCCAGGGAGTTACTGTGGGAGGTGCTGCGGGAGTATGGGGTGAGGGGGTCTCTACTCAGGGCCATCCAATCTCTGTACTCCCAAAGCGAGAGCTGTGTCCGGGTCCTCGGCAGTAAGTCGGACCCATTTCCGGTGAGGGTTGGCCTCCGCCAGGGCTGCGCTTTGTCACCAATCCTGTTTGTAATATACATGGATCGGATTTCGAGGTGTAGTCGTGGGGGGGGGGGTCTGCAGTTCGGTGGACTAAGGATTGCACCACTACTTTTTGCAGATGATGTGGTTCTGATGGCTTCATCGGTCTGCGACCTTCAGCACTCACTGGATCGGTTCGCAACCGAGTGTGAAGCGGCTGGGATGAGGATCAGCACCTCCAAATCTGAGGCCATGGTTCTCAGCAGGAAACCGATGGACTGTCCACTCCAAGTAGGGAATGAGTCCTTACCCCAAGTGAAGGAGTTCAAGTATCTCGGGGTCTTGTTCTCGAGTGAGGGAACAATGGAGCGTGAGATGGGCCGGAGAATCGGAGCAGCGGGAGCGGTACTGCAGTCGCTTTACCGCACCGTTGTGACGAAAAGGGAGCTGAGCCGGAAGGCAAAGCTCTCTGTCTACCGGGCCATTTTCGTTCCTACCCTCACCTATGGTCATGAAGGATGGGTCATGACCGAAAGAACGAGATCGCGGATACAAGCGGCCGAGATGGATTTCCTCCGCCGGGTGGCTGGTGTCTCCCTTAGGGATAAGGTGAGAAGTTCGGTCATCAGGGAGGGACTCGGAGTTGAGCCGCTCCTCCTTCGCGTCGAAAGAAGCCAGTTGAGGTGGTTCGGGCACCTAGTTAGGATGCCACCTGGGCGCCTCCCTAGGGAGGTGTTCCAGGCACGTCCAGCTGGGAAGAGACCAAGGGGTAGACCTAGGACCAGGTGGAGGGATTATATCTCTCAGTCAGAGCTGGTTGATGTCGCCAGGGAAAAGAAAGTTTGGGGCTCTCTGCTGGAACTGCTACCCCCGCGACCCGACCACGGATAAGCGGGAGAAGATGGATGGATGGATGGATGGATGAAAATATTTATCATTCAGCATAAGAAAATACCTCGTCTTGATACCATTCAACAATTAAGAATACATTGTTAAAATGTATTGTTTGCTGTCTCCCTGCAGTTATTGTTGAGCTTTAAAATTGTGTCAAGAATCTCTGGTAATCTGTAAATTACCAGCATGACGTGAAGTATACTATAATAAATAGTTTTACAATACTGATACTGTAACTTAAAATTATAGCATTAAAGTTTCTATTTTACAGTTGAAAAACTATTACCGTAAACAAAAATACAGTACTTTTAAATGGCAGTGTTTTATTTTACAGTTAAAATACTATTACCTTAAACAAAAATACAATGCTTGGAAATTACTGTTTTATTTTACAGCTATAACACTACTGCTGTAACAAAAATAAAGTAATTAAATATTACTGTGTTTCATTTTACAGTTAAAACACTATTACCGTAAACACAAATACAGTACTTGGAAGTTACTGTGTTTCATTTTACACTGTTACTGTAAATAAAAACTTGTAAATACTGTGATTACCTTTACAGTATTTAACTGGCAGCAATTGACAAGTTACTTACTGTAAAATGAACTACAGTAAGTAACTTGTCAATTGCTGCCAGTTAAATACTGTGAATTTCACGGTACGTTTCTTACAGTGTACTTTTTTGAAGCACATTGTACTGCTTGCCCTTCAGATAGGAAGTGTTTCATCATGACTATTGTTAGCTTTCTGGTTCTGAATGAGGTTTATTTTGTAATCCATTTGCTCGATTATTATGAGAATAAGGAGTGCCAACTGTGTACTGTTTACCTTGGTTGCTGATTGGCTGATGGTTACACAAGCCAAAAAATCGTTATGACATCATAAAGTGGCCAACATCTGATCAGCTCATTTTCAGACAGATTTTTATATAAATGGATCAAAACAAAAAGTGAGAGAATCTTTTTTCCTGAAACTTTCAGAATCTCTAAACACAGAGGGGACACATGTTGATGTACAAAAGACATGGAAAAGTGGATTTTGCACAATACTGTAGGTGACCTTTAATGTAGAAACAGAAACACTATAATCAAGCAATACCTGACAGACACATATCAAAGTCCTGCAATTAATTATTTAGCATGTAAGAGGACGTACAAAAGTATTAGATCAACTGAAAGTACCAAAAACAAAAGTTATACTATATTATAATTACATTGGTTTGAATTGGAAGTATACACTGAAGTGAATAAAATAAATAGATATTTACTTATTTTTTACTAATTCATCTAATTGCAGCATTTCAATGTTCTGGTGATGGGTGAGTAAGTTTGATTGAGTTGGGTAGTTTTAATGTATTTTTTAAAACATAGTATGTTATAAGATATCATTTATTTGGTATCTCAAGGTGTCAAACACTTGAATAAAAGGTTGAACCCAGATCAGTGGGTCATGCACATTTTTTTTCAGTACAATACCAACTAGGACAAGCTTTTTTAAATGTTTAATACTGATCTTTTCATCTTTTTCCTGTGTATTTCTGAAGTCAAAATATACCTTTAATATCTATATTATTTCACTTTATATTCTGCTCATATATTCCTCAAATAAGTTGGGTTTAATATATTGCTTTAAAGTAATAGAAACAGAAAGAAATAGGGCAAGACTATTACTCCAGCATCGAGTAAGTGTCCTCTGGACTCTGACACTGACTGTGTCTTGGGAAATAATGAAGTGTCTTATTTAAAGTGAGTCAATAGGGGCCAGGCACCATCTTTGCCCTATGGGGCCCCGACAGCAGGTTATACTGAGATGTTATGTCGAGGTAAAACGATGAAGATACAGCACGTACTCAAGCAAGGTTATAGGCTGCAGTGAGTAAATATCATTCTCAATACACAAAACATACTTTTATACACATGTTTGTGTCTTTCCTACAACATTTATCTTCCTGTCCCATCATTTATTCATAAAGGGATGTGTTCACTGAGACCAGATAGGACTATTTCTACTGTGATATAATATTGTATACTCCATCGATGTTGTCATAACTTGTCGTTGTTGTGAAAGAGAAGATAAGCACCAATCAATAAGCTATTTGTCTGCTATACTCAATCAGAGGAGAGGGAATCCACTTATCCTCTTATTTCTGATCATCAAGAAAGGAGAAAAACGTCAATTACAATATGTGGTAGCGGAAACTTGAAGAAATAGGGGAAGCCTGCGGAGTGACATACACTTTTTTGATTGAGTACAGGTTTATAAAGAGTGCCACTGGAGCTGCGCGGCAGAGTGTGTGTGTGTGTATGCGACTGACTGTGTGTGTGTGTGTGTGTGTGTGTGTGTGTGTGTGTGTGTGTGTGTATGTGTGTATGCGACTGACTGTGTGTGTGTGTGTGTGTGTGTGTGTGTGTGTGTGTGTGTGTGTGTGTGTGTGTATGCGACTGACTGTGTGTGTATGCGACTGTGTGTGTGTGTGTGTGTGTGTGTGTGTGTGTGTGTGTGTGTGTGTGTGGCAGCTGCTGCCTCCATCCCTCCCTCCCTACCTCACTTTACTCCTCTCCCATCTCAGTCCTGCGGAGGCTCGCAGATCCCGTTGGCAGGAGCGCAGACATGTGAGGACCCCGTTAGAGAAGAATAAAGGCTGTCGGAAACACAAAGAGCTCTTCCAACAACAAACCCCTCTGGAGCCGGGAGACTCAGAGGCGGATTATTAGCAGCGCGTGTATCTGCTGCTGTGAGCGATTCACGGGCATCAACTTTTATTAATCTTTTTGGTGCAGATCTCCAGGCAGCACCTGGCTGCTTTATTCAACATCTCCAGGCGGTCAGCTTTGAAGAGGATCGAGCAGTAAACAGTAACTGGATTTGCTTTTCTCTGAGGGTAAGATCATAATGTTAACAAGCAGCCCTTTAATTTACTTACAATATAATATAACATGATATATTTAAGTTTCTGTCCTGCCATGTTGTACTTAAACCTCCTTTTAATGGCAATCATTTGATCTTGGCTGGCTCTCTTTGTCGATAAGCACAATGAGAATGAACATCCTGCTAGATGCGCTTATTCAATGAATAATTTACATTAATTAAATGCTGCAAACCAGTTGCTTTACCATGTGCCCTTGTAAAATACACAATCTTTTCCTTTCTCACTTTGTCCCTTACTGAGTGTTTTCTACCACCTACTGGGAGAGGCATGTGACACAAACACACTATGAGGAGATGTTAAAAGCTTTTCAGTGTTTTTCGATCCAGGAATGTGTTGTTATCTGTTGCGCTGCTACAGAGATATTAATACAGCTGAAGGGAGAAAACCATCCTCTGATTGATGTGATGTTTTCTCTAAACAGATCTGATTGCAGACCTGTGAAGGACTAAAGGTGCGAGGAGGAGGAGGAGGACGACGAGAGAGAAAGGGATTTTTGTTTTCTCGAAGGTGAGAAGTCTATTAACAGCTGGAGAGGGACTATCTGGTTCAGACTGCCACTCCCTGGAGGATTGAATGTACATGTTACATGCAGACTGCACTGGGACCTGTGCCGCACCATCATGACTCCAGCTGACTCATAAGAAGCAACAAAAGATGGGGGACCATGATTTCCATCCTTTTACAAATATGTTTATCCTCTCAGAACATACGGACCTGCGTACCACATGACTGGAACCTGTATTTATTTATTTTGACACAAGGATTTTGTTGTCCTCTGCTGTGTCTCTGAATGGATTTGAATGAGGACCAAGGGAAGCCACTACAGTAAGCCTTACAGACGAGGGATTTTCATACCTCTCAAACCTTTTTCTCCACGGGCAGGGCAGCATGGATCTGTCCCGGGTCCAGCCCACAGACTGGAGCTCAGTCCAGCCCAGCTTCTCTCCGCTGCTGCAGTACGACGAGTCTCGGGAAGTACTCAACCACACCTTCAGCTTCCACAGCTCCATAATGCTTCCCTCTACTTTAAATTCCCCCACTGCCACCCTCAATCCACCTCTCCCCTCTCTGCTGCCCTCCTCTCTCCTCAACCCCGCTTTCATCCTCACCCCTTTACTCTCATCCTCTCAACAGACGCCCACTTTTGACCATGATCCCTTGTCCTCCACCTTTTATTTGAAGGACTTGGCTAATCTGGAGAGCATGTTCCTCTGGACTCTGCACGAGCCCAGCACCATCGCTCTGACTGTCATGTACTGCCTGTCTTTCATTCTGGGATTTGTTGGGAACTTGATGTCCCTGCGCGTCCTCACCAACAGGCGCAGCCGGCAGCTGGCGGGCGTCAGCGCCACGCGCAGCCTCCTGGTGAACCTGGCGGTGTGCGACCTGGCTGTGGTGCTGGTCTGCATGCCCATCACCCTGGGGAGCAAGATCTACTCGGGCTGGGTCTACGGGGATCTGCTCTGCCGGGCGGTGCCCTTCACGCAGGCTCTTTCGGTCTCTGCTAGTGTGTTAACGCTAACTGTGATCAGCGTGAATCGCTACTACAGTGTTCGCTCTCCACTGAGAGCTCGTTCCATGTTTACCAGCCGTCGAATCTTGGCAACCGTCGCCGTGGTGTGGACGGTGTCTTCGATCATATGCGCTCCTATTGCCGTGATGAACCGGCGCCGGGAGATCAGCTTTGGGACGTTTGCCATCTTGATCTGTGAGGAGAAGTGGCCTCAGCATCGCCTTAAACAAGGGTAGGTTCTCCAACAGACTCAAATCTAGTCTGGGATCTAATCTCAGCCGCTCTGGCCTCCTACCGATTTGAGATCTTTTGTCTACTTACAAATCATGATGCAGCCTGACACACTCAGTTTACAGTGAGTCATTAGATGCTACTTGGCCAAAGTTACTTCATCAAGCATTAGCAGTTCTTGTGTGTCCAGCAGTTCTCTCAATGGCCAATTTAGCATGTGGAATCTGAGGACCGCTGTCACTAAGAGAGTGCTCACTTATGAGCTGCTCCGTAAAAATAAATCAGTGATCTGTCGCATTACATTTTTTTTCTCATTCCTTGTCTTCATCGAAACCAAAGCAAAGATATTTTGACTTTACTCAGCGAGATGCAACTTTTACCCAGCAATATGTTCCTTGGTGTTCTGAGGATACTATTAGACTTTTATCAAGTAGATGTTTTCTGTGATAGTTTTTTGGATCGCAAACGTGATACGTGGAGTTTGGCTGTCTGATGTTTTTAGTCTTTCCAACTTAAAGTAACTTAAAGGTGTGGTAGGTAAGTTTCAGAAACCAGCTCGAGATACACTTTTTGTTATATTCCATGGAATACTCTTAACATCCCGATAGCAATGAATATCTGAAGTGCTTTGACAAAAAATCCATAAATAAAAAAATGTCATCTGTAGAAGCCGTAATACTGTCAAAAGTACAACCTGATGGCCTACCTGCCTGTCAGCCTTCCATCGGGGCACAAACTTACCTCGTGCCCTCATTGGTCATGTGTGCGTTCGTGTGTGTTGGAGGAGGGGCTCTGTAAGGAAGTGGCAGATTTTCTCCGGTTGTGTATTTTCAAATTCTACCGATCTCGAGTCGGTTTCTCAAACTTACCTACCCCACCTTTAATGTCAATATGTAATCAGTTGGGTCCACAAACAATTTTCTTTGCTTTTCAGTGCTATTTTAATTCAAACAGGTTTAGAGACCCTTTGTCAGAATGTTCCCGTGTTGTTTTCCCTAATTATGAGTAATTTCTATTGTGTTTCTTCATATGCCATTCTAGCTTCATTGTCTGCCACTCACTTTGCAACTGTGTGCTGGCAACTGTGCGTATAGTGTTGATTATTCACAGATACCCTTGAACCCTACGGGAGTTCCAAGACAATGCTGTTGTTTACAATACTGTCATATTGACCTTGTATTTTGATGGTGAAAAGAGAAGAACATGGTTCTGAAAGGAGCTCATTGTTATGTCAATGACAAATCAATGAAAACAAATGAGCTCCTTTCAAAAATACTAATGACTTTAATTAAGCTGCGACCCATCCATAACTTCAGAGGAAGGATGTTGTCCTTTTAATTAAATATTCTTGACTCATCATGCATTTCTAAACAGCAGAGAAGAGCATATTCAGCAATGGAAATAACTACACCTTAAGTGTTTTACCACAAACAGATGGATCTTATAAGTAGAAATAGAGAGAACCGACTTCATTTATGAATATTTATGTTTTTAAAGAGCTTTCCCTACATGATTTTTTATTTGTCTTCCTCAGATACAACGTGCTGCTGTTCGTGATGCTCTACTGTCTGCCTGTGACATTTAACCTCACGATAGGCTTCCTGACTGGCAGGCGACTTTGGGGAGGAACAAAATCCACGTTCGCTGATCTGGATCCTCGCAGCAAAGCTCTGCACGCCTCACGCCTCAAGATGCGCCAGAAGATCGCCAAGATGGTGGTGTGTCTGGTGCTGTTATTCGCCGTGTCGTGGCTGCCGCTCTACTTGGCTGACCTTTGGATCGACTGCGAACAAAGGCCACCATCTTGGCTCCTGCAGACGCGGCCGTTTGCCCAGTGGCTCGGCCTGACAAACTCCAGCCTGAACCCCATCTGCTACTGTTTCATCGGGGATCTGTACCGCTCGGCCAAAGGGATGCGGACGCGGTACTACCAGAAAGTGGCGTCTTTCTTCGGCTCCTCCACGTTCTCCAGCTCAGCGGCGGCGGCGTCTCCTTCCACGGTCATCACAGACTCTAAAGGGACTTCTGCTGAGCGCCGCCATATTGCCGCCGCTGCTGTGGCGGCGTCTGCATCCATCGTTGCGATCCCAAGGATGTTGAGCTTGGCTCGAGGCCAGGGGCTCGGGCAGAGGGTCGGAGACAGTTCAGACAGCCGAGCGGGATCTGACCACAGCATCTCAGACTGGTGTCGCTCCAGTCCCACCGTGTGTGACAGCTCCTTGTTCCCGTGCCAGCTCCAAATACAACACCTCTCTGTAGAAAGAGGGGACTTCCTGCCCACAAGAAGACACTCCGTGAATGAGAACGCAGGATCATTACCTTTGGGAATCGAGTCTGTGGAAATAGGTTTTCTGCCTTTGAGGAGGCATTCGGGTGAGAGAATATATGGTCCGTCAGCTGATAACAAAGACATCATTACCATGGACAGGGACGTTCTCGGTTTTTCTGGGCATTACAGAAGCAAAACATCACAAACCTACTTTCAAGTCGAAGAAAGGGAGGATGGAACAACCACTATGACCAGCCTTTGAAGGCTAGTATCAGCAGGGAAATATTATTGATTTGTCCGTCCTGAAGGATGCAAAACACACACAGCTTCTGATTCATTCTGCAGTAGACCGTGTCGGTTAATCCCTTGCAAAAGCCACTGTTTGTATGGTGAATAAACTGATCTGGTCTGCACACTACTTCTTTCATTGTGCAGTATTCTCCTCGTACCACCAAAGCACAAGGGCTTTAGGAACAATGCTTCGACCACTGAGCTCATGCTGACGATGGCAGGTGGAACGAGCGGTGATGGAGAGAAGCCTCCGGGGGAAGAGCCATGTTTTAATAGCCTCCGGCTAGGAAGCAGGTTATCATTAAAAATATCTAATTGAAGCATTGCGTCATTACACACAAGTCATACCATAAATGATTGAGCTGCAAGTCACAGTCGTGTCTAACATTGGCTCAAGACCATAACCCAGCAGGACATATCAGTGTAAGGAGTTTATTTGCTTCTCTGTCTTTCTTAATGATAAAGAAGGAAAATACTGTATCGGAGATTCTGACAATTCTCGTCTTTGCAGGATACTGTCACCATCATCTTCTGCAGTCTGTGATGATGTGTTCTTTCGCAGCAGTTGTTCATGCGTGCAGTCATACAGGCGATTTGAATGAAATAGTATATTAATCAGATCATCTTAAACCTACCTTATAATGAGTGTTTTTATTTTCTTATGAACTGTGATATTGCTATTACAGGCAGGAGGGTATAAAAGAAGGTGCAACGGATTTCCAAAGCTAGGTGGCAAGCTAGTTTTCATAATTCAAAAGGAAGTTTTAAGGGCCAGTTACCCCTAATAAACCAAAAAAACAAAATGTCTCCTTCGCCTCAAGTGGTTTCTAATCATGAGGATTAATTTGACCTGGTGTTGAGATAACGTTTCTGTAATTTTGATGAATACAATTGTCGTTATGGTTCTCAGAGGATTTAATAATTTCCAAAATCAGTGTCCTGTCTCAATTTCATCTCATCATTCAGTCTAACACCGTTCATAATAGTCTTTTTCTGCCTGCTGTGTCTGGGGATAATTGTACCCAAACGAATCAGTTGATAATTAGATATTTGTCCTGCAGTCAACAGTGGAGTAGTGTTTGCAGGAAGAAGTTGTTTTCATGCGGATTTAAGAAGTATGCCACTTTAGCTCTGCGGATTTTTCTTGTAAACAAAGTCCTCCAAAAAAACACGGTCTCTTTGAAGCCTTACAAATTGGCTTCTAAAATCCATCTGCAAACCGGATTGTCTTTTACTTTGTTTACATCCACGTTTATTTACTTGCACACTGTTTCTTTGAAAATATATTCTGCCATTTCTGCTTTATCAGATATACGGTGCATGCAATCTACTGTACCACGGGAGTTACCGCGGGGTCCCAGTGGTCTTTTTCTTTCTTGATAAAACCTGCACGTTGATGTGTGTTTAGGTGTGTTACTGCTAACCGTAAATCAGTGTAAACCTGTGAGACACACACGAAACAGAAACCTCAAAACCAAGACAAATTAAACATGTCTAGATACCACTAAAGGTTAGTCAAACATGGTTGCAATGTAAGGGGGCTGACCTTGAAATGTGATATATCAAACTAGCTGTACCATGAATATCCGTATAACAGTTTTAGGACTTGATAACAGGATAGTGGTCGGCTCGATGGATTCGCTGCCTGTTACACCGGTAAATGCCTTGTTGAGTAAAGGACTGACGCAGTATAGCTTTAAAGGTTAAAGAAATAAAACACACACACACACACACACACACACACACACACACACACACACACACACACACACACACACACACACACACACACACACACACACACACACACACACACACACACACACACACACACACACACACACACACACAGATGCATATACACGGACAACACCATCTGCCCTCAGGCTGCTTCCAGTTGTTGTTTGCAGGACAGAGGTGGTGAATAGCATGAACTGCTGTGACATCAAGCTGCTAATCACACCCCCCGCAGCAAAAGTGAAGCGGTGCAACACTTAAGGCATCACATTGTGTTGAGACTGTCCTATTTCTGTCATTGGATAACGTTGCTTTGTACCTTAGAACATCTCTATGCCATAAACTGTGACCGTGTCTTTCATCTCTCCGTCTCGCTTTACTTTCATCTACCTCTCTCTTTGTCAGTTGTGCACTTTGTTGACTGAGGACATGTGTAATTAAAATTGTGCATTTGGTGTTTCATTAAAAAAGCTAACATTTTGTCTGTTTAAGTGCGATTCATTTTCTCATATGCAGAACGTGAGCAAGAACAAAGCTTTACTTCAGAATTCAGCTTGAGGATTTTAGAATCGGTCCTTTGCTAATAGGCCTGAAATAGACGAATACAAGTTATTTTGCCAAATCTTCTCTTCCGCCAGCCTTGATTAAATCTTAATGGGATCTGAATGAAGTTATTAGTAGCTCTCATTGCTTTATGAGAACAGTTTCAAAGAGGTTGGAGGAGGGAGCAGTTCCGAGCCAGTCTCATCGAGTTTATGAAATGGACATCACAGAAGGAAAACCCTAACTTTGGTGAAGAGAATTTGGCAACAGTCAACCGTTTCTATTCTATCTTCAAGCAAACAACAACATTGTATCAGAAAAACATATTAAAAGGGGTTTCCTGATTGGACGCTACTCTCCGCAGGGTGACATTATTTGTCCGATACTTCTGTTAAAAATCACATCTGCAAAAAATTATTCTGATATGGCTTTGGAAAGGTAGGTTCAGGAACAACAATAACCAGGTTAGCGATTTGAGTAAATGACTGAAGCTGCCATTTTCTTTTGCGTGTGATTGGCACAAAGAGTTTATCGGAAGCAGTCGGCTCGCAACGGCGCATCCCGAGATAAAAGGTGGATTTATGAAAAACAACTTTCTGTGTTTTCGTTGATTTTAAACAAATTGCTTTCCGAATATCAATTTGTTTTGTCTTGTTCAGACGATGATTGCATGTCTGAAGCTGTAAAAGACAAGGTGTCCCCTTCAGAGTTCACCTTCTCCTCTCAGTCTGATCACGTTGCTCCCCCTTCCTCCCAACGCCTCTCGAAATAATGGATGTTAGGCTCTAATTACAGGACAGGGTTTCTATCTAACCTTAAAATAAAAATGAAGTCTTTGCTTTTAGAATATTAAAATTGTATTTCCAAATTCAGATGATTAATCCAACGTTGACGAGTGGTGACCGGAGCAACTTAACTGGTGAGGCATTAACAGGTGGGGCTACTGTATAGACACCCCCATAGTATTAAGCCTGGATCCTCCCTTTTTAAATACCTATGGGAAACAAATTATCAGCAAAATGTAAAGGCATCTTCCTCAAAATCTTGTCTTGGTAACAGTCATTGCATTTTGTGACATATTTTGCTGAATATTTTAAGAACAATAAGGATATCATTGGAAGGCTAAGAATATCCTCTTTTTGCAACAGTGTCACATTTGACCCACCATACGGAGGTGTTGATATGAGTCAATGACTGGTCGCTTTATTCTAAACAACATGTTCATCCCTGGAGGACACTGCATGTTTGATGCAGTGGAAATAATGTGTATCATATACATCGGGCAGTCACGGTCCAGCCAATGTCATGGGTTGACAAATATTTATGGTTAAAAGAAATTCCTTTTTTGGTAATGTCGTCTCTTTCTCCAGCCCCGTCAGTATCGAAGAGCTTGATTTTGTTTGTTTCTACCTCTGTAGAATATTACATTTATATTTGTAATATAATTCAAACTCTCTACTCTCCAGAACGATCTGGTGAACACACACACACACACACACACACACACACACACACACACACACACACACACACACACACACACACACACACACACACACACACACACACACGCGCACGCACGCACGCACACACACACACACACACACACACACACACACAGAAGGTCGACTCCCAACCCCCCTGGTCACCCACTTCCAACTACACTCGCCAGATCAACTAATCATCTCAGGCCTGGAAACCAATGACCGGTGGACCATCGGGCAGAGGAAGAGGGCAGAAACATCATGGATCCAGAAACTAGGGACAACCACACCCAGGGGACTCAACGACGCCTAAGACAAATCTCCTCTGGATCCTCCCTCTCCTCTGCCCACCAGTCCCAGGGATGATCTGACCCACTCATCCTCCTTGGCCCATGGACCCCAACACCAACAGACAGACACCCTCACAACACCCATCCACAGACCCCTAGGCCAGTGCAACCTAGTCCCACACCGGAGTACATAACCCTACCTCTAACCCAAACCTAACCCTAATCCTAAACCTAACCAAGTCTCATGGGGACCTCCAATTTGTCCCCATAAGGGAGGCGAGTCCCCACACGGGACTATGTAAACAGATTTAGGTCCCCACAAGTATAGTAATGCTAGACCACACGCACACACACACACACACACACACACACACACACACACACACACACACACACACACACACACACACACACACACACACACACACACACACACACACACACACACACACACACACACACACACACACACACACACACACACACACACACACACACACACACACACACACACACACACACACACACACACACACACCCCTCTGCTAATGTTAGAGGCCTTTTATGTAAGATAGGTCGAGCTATCACACAAGGCTTTTTATATTTATCTGATATGTCTTCCTCTCCGTCTCTTTCATCCTCAAAGACATGGTGGGATATTTTAAGCAACAAATTAAAAACCTGTTTTTGACAATGGAGTAATACCAAAAATATCATATTAGGACATTTTGTACACACACACACACACACACACACACACACACACACACACACACACACACACACACACACACACACACACACACACACACACACACACACACACACACACACACACACACACACACACACACACACACACACACACACACACACACACACACACACACACACACACACACACACACACACACACACACACACACTTCATCTCTGGTATCCTGAGGACTTATGATGAGGCACTTTACCTCATGATTGCTTTCCTTTCTTCAGACATCCAGGTTATTTGATCCTCTGGTCTTTTTTTGGCCAAATCCTCTCATCAATGTATTTTTCTTTGCGCTCACCCCAATGCTCTGCCTCTTCCCTTCTAGTTCCTTTGTGTTTTGGCCATGGCCTTACTCATGCGTCATTCTGCTCCAGCGTCAGAATCGTGTGCTAACAATAGCCTGTTTATCTTTTCTTATGTTGGAAAAGGACAAGGGCCATTTAACACAAGAGAGCGAATCCAGTCTAGTGAAATGCACAGAAGGCACAGAAACCATGAACCGAAAATGCTATGAAATGATCTGCATTATGACGAGGTAACTGCCGCGGAGCCAAGAACACAAATCACAACTTACTGTATATTGTATTGAAGATGTTAATTACAGAAGAGAAATGGATTGCACAGAAACGATGTTCTGCATCAACATAACCTTGAACAGCTTTTACTTAGCAGACTGTGCCATGATGTTTTCTTGCCACATCTTCCTCTGGAGGAGGCAGTTTATTTTGGGCATGTGGGGCAAAAAAATTAATATTATAGTATATTGTAATTTAAGTTGTACACCAGGCTATGTTGTGTTTGAGAATCACCCTTCTCCTGCAGCTCTTCTCTTCGCCCTCGTTGTCGTCAGCCCTTTCCTCCAGACAAGCCCATGAATTTGCACATCATTACATTACATGTTACTTGTTAGACGCTTTTATCCAAAGCGACTTACATACTCAATACTGTGGACAATCCCCACAGGGGCAATTTGGGGTGAAGTGTCTCAGGGACACAACGACATGCTGACTGCAGTGAGGTTTGAACCTGCTGTGACCCCCTGATCCGAACACCTAAGGACAACCCACTGCGCCACACGCCCCGCCGAAATGAAGTCTCTCCTGATTTAACTGTTATCTGGCTCGCTAGGTTTTCATTTACAATGTTCAGCACTTGACACACAGGAATAAATGCTGCTCCAAAAATGAGTAAATATATAATAAAAAAGGTGTTTTTGCTTTTAATAAGTGAACTAATCTGCCATAGAACAAGTACAAAATGGCTTGGTAACATTTATTGAAGTAAAGATAATTAGATGAGATCTTGTATTTGGCTGGGAAAACTTATTTTGAAATATATTTGACCAGAATTAGGGAATTTGTAAAGCCCCTGTCACACTGTCCCGAAATCTTGTCAAGTCATCTTCGTCCGATCAGCGGTTCCATGGGGGCGAAAAATGCCCGATGGAACCGATGATCAGACGAAGATGACACGATTTGACAAGATGCCCTCACGGGTGCCTTACGAAGGGCAAAATGGACACACACATTCAACACGAAAATGAACCTTCGCAAGGTCCTTCGGCAATCTTTTGGCATGCCAAAGTTTTGCCACCGCTCGCAAAGTTGCCGCCGGAGCCTGAGAAACTCCACCGGCGGTCATACGAAGGCTAAGATGCCCTCACGAATGGCCTGATGTTGTTATGATCAGAGCCGAATTTGAACATTTCCTTTATCGTGTCGTGTGTCCATCGGGTTGTTTTATTGCACAACAAAATCATGTAAACATATTATGTAAATAACCCAATTTGTGTTCTGTGAAACTGAAAAGGATATTACATTAGTTGTGTTACTTTCGTTACAGTTGTATGTCTTAAATGTCATTTAGGTTAACTTCCTGGTTTATTTAGATGCTTTCATTTTGAAGGCAAATTGACAGGAAGTTGTTGTTGCTATGGAAATAACATGACGGAGAAAACGTAATATCTTCTACATATAAAGACGGAGAAAGTAAAGAACAAAGTCTGAAAATATCAGTGCAGTATCATAGTACTTTAACATAATTGGTTGTGTTACTTTCGTTGCAGTTGTATGTCTTGAATGTCATGTAAATGTTGCCTTCGTGTGTGGTTCGGGGGCATCTTCGTGCGAAATTCACAATTCCATATTCGTGTGTGCATCTGGTGTCAATTTCGGAACAGTGTGACAGGGGCTTAACAAAAAAAGCCAGAAATGCTTAGACCTTTTCTGTTTTCTGATGTTAGTTGGAGATTTTCCTATAAAATAAGATGTTTTTATGAGACTTTGACTTAAAAAGATGCCTTGTCTAAAAACAAGACTTATATCAAGTGTAACGACATATTCTGGCTAGAAATTAGACAAATATACACGGGTATCCCGTGTGCCTGTTCTGTTGCTGATAGCTTATTATCTTAACTTAATCGATCGTTTTAAAACTCTTGATCACGGCAACTGCCTGACGTTGTAATCACACGTTACTACAGCTTAAGCACTCACAACTCTCCTTCTCTTAGCGACTGTAACTCCACAGTTGCCTACACTCTTTTCGGGTTTGCTAACGGTAGCTACTTTAGCTTGATAGCTAGCCATGGCTCTTTCCCCACCCTCGGGTGCTATTTCCTGCTCCAACTGTCTCATGTTTGGTTACTTCCCTACCTCCTTTACTGGTACCGATACATGTGTTAAATGTAGTATAGTTGTTAGGTTGGAGGTGGGAATCATAGCCATAGAAGCCCGGCTCCGCATCTTAGAAAGTAACTCAGCTACAGTAAAGCCCATGTTAGCCGATGCGGACCGGCAAAAGGTAGCTCCTCTGAGCCTGTGTACTCTCATGTTCCGATTAACCCAGCTTCCCCACATTTCTTTCTTTTTGGTGTCTATATACGCCGGGATCCGGAGTCATGGATGATCCTGCGGTCCTGTGTCCTGGATCGCGAGCCCTGGATCTTGAGGCGTGGCTGTGGTCCTGGATCATCGGTCCTGGATGGATATCCTCGTGGATTCATCTTCCTATTATACACACATGCATTTCCAAACATTTGGACTACCTATGTTGCAAATGTATTATCTTTTCAATTTACACACGGCATCTATTGCACGTCTGTCCGTCCTGGGAGAGGGATCCCTCCTCTGCTGCTCTCCCTGAGGTTTCTCCCATTTTCCCCTTTAAGTCCCTGGGACTGTTATATCTCGTAAAATCTGTTAAGTTAATGTTTTAAGTTCAGTCTTGTATTCTGTTTTATTTTGTAGTAACCTTTCCTTCTTGTTGCAGATTACCTCACTTCCTCCCCTTGTGTGTTTTCCCTCCACTGTGATTGTCGACTCCACCCTAATTGTCTGCACCTGTTCCCCTATATATAGTTTCTGTCTCCCTTGTCGCCAGTTCGTTTCGTTCCATGTGCCTGACTGCCAGCGTGAAGTCCATGTTAGCTAAGAGCTAAGAACCGAGGTTTTGGAATTTACTTTATCTTTTTTACTTTTGATACTATGTTAACCTTTTCCTCGTAAGAGTGTTTTTTGTTATCGAAACCTGTACCTCTACGGAGAGCTCACAGTGTCACTATTTTTTCAGTAAAGACTTTTATTTGTACTTTGTTTGTCGAGTCGTGCTTTTGGGTTCATACTGGTTTGCCTAGCCGTGACAGGCACACTTCAACTCATGATTGCTTTACATGTTCCAGATATTTAGTCCTTTTTCTAATCCCAGATCTTTTTTCCCGCATCGTCTCATCAATCTGTATTGTACTCTTTCTCCTTACCACTCTTTCCTTTCCTCTGATTTGGCCATCTCCTTTCTTCTTGCGTCACTGCTATATCACTGTCACACATTTATTTTTTAACAATATCCTGTCCTTTATTTTCCCTTCCTCCTTCTCTAGCATCTTCATATTTCTATTATTCATGTTTGCAATGAGACAACAGAAACTTGACTCAAGAGCAGAGCGATGTGCAATGCAATCTAAAGGCACGGAAAGCGTGACCTGAAAAAGCTGGAAAATAGTGTGAAAATAATGAGATCTCTGTTGCAAAGAACAAAACATAGCTTATATTTTACAAGGTGGTTTTCAGAAAGGAAATTGCTTTTTGTTCAACTGTGATATTGACATAACTTCAATTAGCTATTCCCCAACACATCACACATCGATAAGAGTCAGTGAAATGATGTTCCTCTCCACAGTTTCTTCTGAAGAGAAGAGCATTTAAAAGGAAGTTTTATCTAATTAAAGATGTCTGCCTGTTTATTCAAGGCTACATTTTCATTTAATGCCCATTTATACACGGCAATCATTGTCTGCAGATATGTTAAAGCCTATTTGACCCAAGCATACATTTTAGGGGTATCTAAAAGGTCCCTGGACAGCCTCAAAGCAGCAAAGTTAATGGTCTGCACCGTAAACCACAAGCCATCAGTGCCTCTCTAAAACTGACTGATTATTTCTGCTGATTCTTTCCTTGATAATCATTGGCTCTTAAATACCCTTTTTTTAGTCCAACCTGCAAAGATAGTTGTTTATAAAAGTTCTGTCAAATAAATTAATGACCAACTGTTTTATTATCAGACTTTACTTAAAAATATTGGGACTTGCAGTGCTAAAGTATAAAGAAGCCAGAACGTTCGCTTTTTATAAATACAATTGCTGCCTTTTTGCCAAATGCAGAACATATTCAGACTTTGTTATTCATGGAAACTCAGTTTCCCAGGCCAACTAAAGATAATGTCAACTGCCTTTGATTTGTTTGGTTGTTTATTTTTCTGAAGTGTTTTTGCACACTCTCTCTTAGATAAAGGAAGTACTGCTGTGCTATTGATTCAGTCCAATGCATAAACAAAAACAGCAGTGCGTAGTGAGTGAATCAGCTCACCAGATTGAACGAGAACTTCATCAAACCCTGAGAGGCTCGCAGCAGGCCGATAACATCCACAGGAAAAACTCATAAATCAATGTAATACTTTCTTAAAAAAATCGAACTCTGTAGGCCTACTGTCTTTCCACAATCATATCATCTCCAGATTTAATCAGCCACGACGAGACACTCCCGATCTGACCAGACGAGCAGGAGGTCACTGTTCTTCAAAATGTAATTTAGCAAAAAAGCAGACAACATAATCTTAACCTGTTATCCCCAGATTTACTTTACACCCTTTATCCTCTGGAGTCAATTTGACACCAGTAGTTTAAAACTCAAGACAATGATCATATTCCAAATGTTAACCAACATGTAGGTCTCTGGTGCTTTAGGTATCTTAGTTGACTACCTAAATAACCATTTAAATAAAACATTACCCCAACCTTCCCCCCACAGACCCCTTTATACATCCAGAATGTGACTATCGAAAAATATATAAATCACCATAAAATCTCACTGATTGAAATAAAATGTTAAAGTAAGATCTTTTTGATGTGGTTAAAGGACCAATAACTAAAGCAGAGGGTATTCTTTTTTACAATGATACATTTGCATGTAATAGTCACCTCAATATCACCCTACACAATCAACACAAATATGTGTAAAATATTGAAATTTGTATATGTTTTAAACTACTAAAACAGCCTGGGGTCAAATTGACCCCAAGGATAACAGGAGGGTTAATTAAAAAAGCCTCGTAGTCTGGCAGAGATAACATTTTCATTTTATTAAAACATTTTTATTCTGGCTCAATTGTTGAATCAGAGTCAATTGTTGAATCCCTTTTATTTGTATTTGTGTGTAAAGAGCGATCAGAGTGTATGCTGTGTTTAACAATTTTGTCACTGCTGAAAAATAGGTTGTAATTACACAGGACTATTACGAGTATAATTACAAACGATTCAAATATGGAGAGCATTCTGTTGGCTCAGCCGTGCAGCCATCTCTTAGAAAGCTGGGCTTTAATTGCTTGTGAAAATGGCATTCTCCAGTTGGCAGTTTTGCATTCACCCTCAAGAAATGGATTAAATGGATTAAATGAAATGCAATCATAGCTCAGGATCTGAATATCACAATGATGCTAGCCTGTGTAGGCGAATCGACCATCATCAGATATTCCTTGCTGCTCCTATAATTATTTCATCTTTGAAGTTAAAAATCCTCAAAAACGAATAATTGCTTAGTCTGAAAAAGCTGATGCAAAAAAACATGGTGGTTGTATATTAACATATTTTTCCAACTTTAAAAAAAAGTTTTGGAGCTAACTTTTGAACTGATTAGCAAAGCCGATACTAATCCAGTGACCAATCAGCTCAGTAAATCCCTCTTTTTGGTTACTAAATTGTCAACATGTGAGCGTATCCAGAAATACCAACAAAATGCCTACTCTACAACCTACAGCCATGCTAACAGCACTATGAGGCTAAACGTAGCTATGGCAGTGATCCTAATGCTAATGTCAGCATGCTAACTTACTAAAACTGACAATGCTAACATGCTGTATAGCAGGTAGGATGTTTACCATGTTTATCATCTTAATTTAGCAGGGACAATACTAACATGCTGATGTTTAGCAGCGTTCATAATCTTATTTTAGCATATTAGCATGCTTATTTCTAATTAGCAAACAGTCAATGGGCTACAGTTAAAGATGAGAGGCAGGCCTTTCAGTTGTGATATTTCAAAGTGCTTCAGGATCAATCGGGGAATAACAACATTAATTTACCTCTGGGCACCATTAATATCTGTTTCGGAAGTCATGGCATCCATCTCATAGTTGTTGAGGTATTTTGGTCTGTAAAGTGGTAAACAAAAAGCTCACCCCTAGAGCCGCACTAATAGCATGGCTGCTATGGGACCTCTGAGAGCAAGCTGTAAAATACATCCTCCTTTGATTGTGTCGCAACCCAAGCTGTGTCTCTACTTTAAGTGTTTTATTTTGAGAAAACAGGGTGGCAGAAGAAAACATTAGCAGGCCAATAGCAGATAATGTGTCTCCAACTAAAATACAGTTTATTGTGCCATCTAAACTTGTTATGTTCTGGCTTCCAGGCTGTGATGGTTTCTATTTTTTCTTTTAAGTAAGAAAAGTGATTAGTAAGCGGCTTTAAGTTTGTTCTACCTTGCACTTTTCTGCTGTAGTCCTAAGCATTTTAGCAAACATGCTGTAACTGAGCTAGAATTTTAGCAATGATTTATCAAACCCAGTGGCGAACCGTGTCTATCACAACTGGACCTTCTGTAGCAACACACTCTCACTCCATAATCGCCCAGGAGCGACGTTTGGTCAGTGTCCGTGGCGTGCAGTTGTGACGCTCCTAGGCTCCTTCAGCTTCATAAAGGGACGCAAATAGCTTTCAACTGATTGCAATGTATTCCCATCTGCGGCGGGATTTGACGCTCATGGAAGCACGGCATTCGTTTGTGTCGGCTGCCCTTAAAGGCAATGAGAGCGTCCATTCTCATTGGATAACGGAGAATTGTACACCCGGAAGTAAGTATTCTCCTTACTGTCGATTGATTTTAGAGTGATATCTGCACTACTTATCGACTAAAAAACACCAGATTATCCTTGTTAATTACACAACATTGATTGGTTTAAATTGTGTGTAATGCTTTTGTATTTTTCCCCTTCGATTCGGAGAAACAAATATTTTTTCGGAGTAAAGGATGGCAGAAGACACTACACTACCCAGAATCCCCAGCTATCGTTTGGACTACACCATGTGCTCTGTTTGACAAACCCCATTTTTGTCACCATTCATTCCGATGGCTGGCGTCTATGTCATGTGATCTTCACATTTCTCCCTGCAGAACAAGAAAACATGGCCGAACTTTGTTTTATTCTCGGTAGAAAATGCCTGTTTTAAAGTTAGTTTGGCCATTAAAATGCGTTTTGATGTCATTTGATGCGAGAAATATGAGTTGTTATTTCAGATTATGTGTGCAGTGGATGTACATGATCTTTAGTTTGCTAGTTATTACGAAGATTACTTCAGGAAATGGCGTCCATAGAACGTTTTCATTGTAGGTGGTAGCTAGGGACGCTGCTATCGATATTATTTATGTTATGTTGTGTAACTGTTTAATGGTGTTATCTTTATTGCTACCCCCTTCCCCGTCAATGTATAGTGTTGGTCCACAGCCTAAACATATTAGTTTAACAAAATCCGCATCTAAAGATAGCCTACGTTATTTTCCCCTGTGCAATTCCAGTCTCACATCTCAGAGCACATCGTCATTAACAAATACCGGAAACAGACCGAAAACATTTTTTTGAAATAAAATAATACTTTATTCCGAGTGTGCTTGCTTTTCTCTTTGAAAGTCATCACATAACGGCATTGTAATACACGGTTCGGCTGCATTAAATATTACATCTCTGCCGTAATTCTGTATTTATAGAGCCCTGATGAGAAGACTTCTAGACAAACATGTGGATCATAAATATATCAGCCATTAAACAACATCTTACATTTCTTTTCACACAATACGTCTCCTTGCAGTATCAACACTAATTCGGCTGACTTTTATATTTGATCCAATTGGTAGATAGGCTGTATTTACACCATAACGGTGCACAGCTGATATAAAGAGACACCTGGTGGTTAAAGCATGTTATTGAATTTCAATATTTTTATTATTAGATATTAATAGGATCCCTATAAAGTATATTCATTACTCGTTATTCTCTACTAATAGTTAATTAAAGACTGTATATAATGACTATTTTGCACATCCCTTTCAAGATTTCAAGATTTTCTAAGGTTTATGGACATATCATATAGGCCTACACAACTATGGTGTAGTTCTGCACTGAATGAAAAACTTGGGTTGCAGGTTCCTCAATAGTGCATTACAAGACATCTATCAATATGTGTGCATACCTCCAGCAATGTTAACTATGTTGAAGCACTTATTTTAACTGATATTATACATAATGTATTATACACTTAAGATGTATGTAGATATTTCATCTCCGGCCTTCTCAGGTATTGAACAATCAATAAATAAAGAACACAGAATTTGTGTGATTATACTAAATGATTTTCAAATAAACACCACTGCATATTTACAACTGTTACACATGCTGATGTAACGCAAATGTTCCAACTTGGGATCAATAAAGTATATCTTATCTTAAGATGATCGATGGCTACTGCCATATTTTCAAAATGTGCCTCTGAACCTTGACAAGTGCATGTTTCAGGCTTATCAATTAATGTAATGTAATGTTATCACAGGGGTCACACACATAAGACCAGCTGTTAAATAAAGCTCTTCTGACCTTAGCTGGCATGTGTGTATATATATTAATGCTGCCCATTATGGGCACAAGCAATTTCCACCCATTTATTAATTATATGTTTTAAATGTGAGTGTTTCCTGTCCCCTACACCTCCAGGGATGTACACAGTTTAATACTGGCAACTTCTTATTATGGGAAATACGAAAACGTTTTTAAAACTACAACTCCCAGTAGAGACGTGCCATAGAGAACATGTTGCGAAACAGAATAACCAGCATGTGTAGTTCTGGGGACGGGGTGGGGGAGGGGGGGACGCGGTGGACCCGTTCAAATCCAGTTTTGGACAGTCTGCCGTGGGTCCATCCCATTTTAAGTGCTGTTCGAGGCTCGGCGTAACCCTCGGAGCACACTCTCCAATCACAGAGCTTGAGGACTATCACGGGGTTTGTCAAACAGAGCACATGGTGTAGTCCAAACGATAGCTGGGGATTCTGGGTAGTGTAGTGTCTTCTGCCATCCTTTACTCCGAAAAAATACGTGTTTCTCCGAATCGAAGGCGAAAAATACAAAAGCATTGCACACAATTTAAACCAATCAATGTTGTGTAATTAACAAGGATAATCTGGTGTTTTTGAGTCGATGAGTAGTGCAGATATCACTGTAAAATCAATCGACAGTAAGGAGAATACTTACTTCCGGGTGTAAAATTCACCGTTATCCAATGGGAATGGACGCTCACATTGCCTTTAAGGGCAGCCGACACTAACGAATGCCGTGCTTCCATGAGCGTCAAATCCCGCCGCAGATGGGAATACATTGCAATCAGTTGAAAGCTATTTGCGTCCCTTTATGACGCTGAAGGAGCCTAGGAGCGTCACAACTGCACGCCACGGACACTGACCAAACGTCGCTCCTGGGCGATTATGGAGTGAGAGTGTGTTGTCTGTAGACACAAACCCCCCCCGCCCCCCGCCGTTATAATGTCCGTCTTTTCACTGAATTGTCATCTTGAAAAGGGTACTCAAAACAATTCCGCAACAACTTCATCTACACCTGCTTGCACTTTCCATTTCAACGTTAAAAACAATAAAACGGCATATGAATTGATTCGTGGCATTTATCTAGATCCCATGTATCAAACTCAAGGCCCGGGGCCAAATCAGGCCCTTGGTGGATTTAATTTCGGCTCGCAGGATAATTTTTAATTACTATTAGATCTGGCCCGCCGGTATATTGCACGCACACCTTCACTCCATCCTGAGGATCTCCTCAGCTCAGAGCCTGAGCACAAACATTGATGAACCTGCACCCAAGATGAGATGCCAAGTATCTGGACTAGCATCTCAGCAGCAAACTGAGTGGATGTTTCCTTCTGCACTTTCTCTCTCACGACAACAGGGCATGTTTGGTTGTTTTTTTGAGGAAAATTGTTTTTTTTAAGCTGTTGTTGGCCTGTGGAGAAATGTAATCATAATAAGTGACTCTGGAAAAGCTGCAGATAGAGCCATAAGAAATGAATGCAACTGATTATTTAATGTTTCATGTTGTTTTTATAGACAATAATTTAAGCTTAGTTAGTTCCAGGTTTAATGTGCAATAAGTTCATTTCAATAAGTTTCACAATAAACATTGAACCAGTCCGGCCCTCGACTAGTACCGATTTTTTTATTTTGGCCCACTGTGTATTTGAGTTTGACACCCCTGATCTAGATCCTCTATCTCGAGCCAGTTAACTAGCGGGCCTTCTAGAATACCCTGGAATCGAGGGGAACTCTGAAAGAATACGCCCATTGGCTACAAATCATTTAGTGCAACGGCCATGTATTCTATCAAGGATATAGAATATATATTCTACCCAGAAACAGATCTGATTGGTCGCTTTTTTTCTAACACAAAACCACTGAAATGCGTAGTGCATAGACCGAGAAGGACAAAAAAATCAACGTAACACTGTAATATTACAGATCAACAACACAGATACGATTCTCATTTATTCATTTTACATACATTTTATTTATATAATTAAATCGATTTTTTGTTTTGTTTTATTTGAGTGTTCCAGGGTATTCTCTGAATACTTGAAGGCCCTGACAATTCGCCGAATACACACAGACTTGATTAAATCCAAACCACTCAGTTCTTTATTAACGTCTTCCACTTGGCGACATCAAATCAGATGTTTGTCATCTTATACGCCTTGCAGCAACTCAACAGGATATATCACACTAACATCAGTTTAATGTAGACAGATTCTGAGGATACAATGGACCAAAGGCTCAGTCAGACTTTCTTTTTCTCGGCATAATCTTGGATTTTAAACATTACTTTAAAAGCAATACAATGATTGTGCCTGATTCGTTTATGAGTGAAATGCTCAATGTTGCTGTAGTGCACAGCAGAATGGTTGGGGAAAAAATACACACGTTGTAACATTTCATAAATACCCTTTCAATATTAAACTAAGAAGACGATCTTGCTCTACAAAGAAAAAGCAATTAAAATAAATGTTTATTGAGCCATGGGCTAATCCCTCATTTATTCACCCATGAATACTTTTGTGCAAATAATCTTCAATCCCTGCAGCATTCGATTTCTGAACAGAACAAATTTGCTCTTGCAAATTAGATAAACGTTTTGTTTTATTTGAAGGGGACAATTGTTGCTTTGCAGGAATTAACTGTTGTTATTTTCTACTGAACAGACACATCGCTCCTTCTGGCTCCAGCCATTCTGAAGGTCAATAGAAACAATGTTGTCTTGATGTCTGTTTTGATTGTGAATGGAGGACTCATTGATCCTGGATGTTCCCTCTCTCTGCTCTGTACAAACCTCACGATTTAACAGCAGACTAAGCAAATCGGAGTCTGAAATCTCCACTTGCAGGATTTTGTCCTTACTTCCTAAGCAAAGGCAAATCGACCTCAACATGGACAGACTGACACTGACACTGCTTATGACCGACCAAATGCACGTAAAACAAGAGGTTTTTTCTTTTTTCCTTTACTGTTTTTACAGAATAAAAAACGGAGCATAATGGATTGCCTTGAGTTTGAAGGACACACAAATCCAATGTTATCTAAAAAAAAGAATCTTTTATACTTCTTTATACTGTAATTGTTGGGGAATATTTTCCAAGGCCCATAACTTTGACCCAGTTTATCAGTTCAAACTGTCCTGACTGAGCACACGCACCTCGTAACCTTGGCTGCTGTGCTCTCAGTGTTCTGTCTCCCTGCTCCTGCCTGTTGTCGTCAGCTGATAGAGGTGTTGTGATTTTATCTTGTTATGCAGCATGTTGATGATTATCTCTGAAGTAGCTAAATACGTGGGTCTGGGGTAGAGTTCTTCAGAATTGACATGGCAACTCTACCGTGCAGTCAGATCATGGCTGATGTGACTTAGATAGATAGATAGATAGATAGATAGATAGATAGATAGATAGATAGATAGATAGATAGACAGACAGACAGACAGACAGACAGACAGATAGACAGATAGATAGATAGATAGATAGATAGAACGAACTTTATTTGTCATTGTACAAGTACAACGAAATTACAACAGACTCAATGTGCCAACACGCAACAACAAGACAATATAAAAACAACAAGACAATATAAAAACAACAAGACAATATAAAAACAACAAGATGTGAATTCTCCGGCCGAAGCTCCAAATAAACCATCAGTGTTTGACATCAAAGCTCCTGCTCTTCCCATGTCTCTTTCCTGAGTCGGTGACTCCCACTGCATTGCTGCTACACAGAAGTTTCCCGTACAGTAATTCTGACGATGAAAATAGCTTTGCAGTGTTGGAGAAGTCTTAACTTTAATCATCTTTTTACTTAACACATTATCACGCCTCAGTGATTTTGCCCTCACAGGTGAACAGACTGCTTTTTCACAGTTGCACAGATTTTGCCTCGGGTGTTTTGCAAATATGCTTTCACTTAATTACTCTATTTTCCCCCAATCTTTTCACATTTGCCTTTCCTTCCACACACTGTCAGGCCTCCATTCAATTCAGCCTGAGCTGATCTGCATGCATTCGACCGTAACGAGTCGACAGTCAAACTTTAAGCTTTCTGTTTGTTGTCGTTTTGGTGGATTTGGTGTGAAATAAATTTATAATAATAATAATTCCTTGCATTTATTATAGCGCTTTTCCAGTGCTCAAAGCGCTTTACAGATACACACATTACACATATTTTGTTATACATGCAATGGTCACTGTGGACAATACCCACAGGAGCAAGTTCAGGTGAAGTGTCTTGCCCAAGGACACAACGGCGGCGGGTTTCAAACCTCGATCTGATGATCATTGCACAGCGCACTGCGCCACACCGTTACAAGTACACATTGATATTATACATGTACTGTGGACAATACCCACAGGAGCAAATCCGGGTGAAGTGTCTTGCCCAAGGACACAACGGCGGCAGGAGCGGGTTTCGAACTGGAGTTCCCCAGCACCCCCCTGATCTGATGACCAGATGCACAGACCACTGCGGCACCCGTTATAGAGGATACTAAACCATTTGTATAAAGAGGACGTCGGTGGTCAGCGATACGCCAATATGTGACTCAGCACAAACACACACAGGCACACACACACACACACACACAGAAAGGTACATTGAGATTACCTCACTGTTATCTTGAGAGCGGCAGATAAGTTTTTCTTATTCTCCCAAGTGCAACAACCGAGATGGATGTGTGTGTGTGTGTGTGTGTGTGTGTGTGTGTGTGTGTGTGTGTGTGTGTGTGTGTGTGTGTGTGTGTGTGTGTGTGTGTGTGTGTGTTTGTTTCAGTCTGGCCTCATTGATGGAGAAACCTTATTGCAGCCTGAAGTGAAGGGGGGTGCTCCCCTGATGGCAGAGGCTCTGTCAGTAAGCTGGTGTGTCGCCCTCCTCAACGGTTTCCAATACTCTATATACAAATGAACTGAAGCGGAAACCATGCGATTTTCTGACTTGCCGACTGCTTGGTGATGCAGCTGCAGTCAGTCCTGATTACATGGTAATGGAGACAAATTAGTTCTCGAAATAGCTGTTTTCTGTTTTGCCCAAAAATAAACAGCTGTGATTCGGTAACTTGGCTTCTCTGAAAGAAATAACCGATGATTTAAAGACTGTGCTTTTTCTCACTGTTTTGTCTTTTTTGTGTGTTTTCTTTATGATTGCGTGATTTGGAAATATGGGAATACAAATAACAATAAATGTTTTTACCTATATTCTTTCTTTTACACAACAACAATGAGTCCTTACCAACTTCAGGTCCCTGAAAGGGATTTGTCCAGACACCTGGTGAAGAGAAAGCAGTACATTATAACTAATACACAAAACATGTAAGCTAGAAATAATAAACATATCTGCAGTTTTATGTTTATGGAGTTCTTATTCTGGGCGACTGTAGCTGTTAGGTGTGAATGTTAGCTTCCCTGGGTAGGTGGCACCGTGTATGAATCGGTGTAAAGCGCTATACAGTATAAATGACGTTCATATACCATTTACTAATTTCCCTTTTTTTTTTAGCAGAGTTGTTTGTTTTTTTAGCAGAGTTGAGTTTTCAAGATTGAATGTTTAAAATCCTTCCCAAAACATTGAAGAAGGTTATGATTTATATTCAAAATGTCCCTATCATCTGAAGCAGCTCCTCTCAAATCAAATCAAGTTTTATTTATATGGCACATTTATAAACGATTTTTGGTGGAGCCAAAGTGCTGTACATATAATAAAAATAGCCTACAGTAGAGACACTTTACAGCAAATACAACAGCACAGATTGTTCAGAATATCAGTATGAGAAAAACGACACCCTCTGTCCTTAGACCCTCTGTCCTTAGACCCTCTGTCCTTAGACCCTCTGTTCTCAGACCCTCACATCGTACAAGGAAAAACTTCCAGAGAAACCCCACAGTTTAAAGGGAACATGGGAGAAACCTCAGGGAGAGCAACAGAGGAGGGATCCCTCTCCCAGGACGGACAGACGTGCAATAGATGCCGTGTGTAAATTCAAGAGATAATACATTTTACAGCATATAGACCGAATGTTAATAAGAAGATGAATCCACGAGGATGTCAGCTACAATCCTGTGGAAGCCATCAGGGAAGCAGCACGACGAGACCCAAGGCAGGACCGCAGAGACAGGTTCAGCCACGACCCGAAGTCCACGACTTAATCCAGAACTCAGGATAGAGGATCCAAGACACAGGACTACAGCAAGAGGATCAGCCTCGACTCCGGATCCCGGCGTAGATATAGATACAAAACAAGAACAAAGATTTGGCTGGGTTAATCGGAACAAGAGAATACACAGAAACAGACACAGACAGAGAGGGAGAAGGTCATTGGATAAAAGTTATTCTTGATAACCCTCTAGAAAGATCTCATGAACTTCCCCACTCAGTCTATCAAGACCCGAGCAGTTCTATTAGATATAGGATAAGAAACAGAGATAGGGAGCACAACAACCTATCTCTTCGTCAGATGCACTCCCCCGCTTATCTAAGCGACTCTGTACCCCGTTACCCTCTACAAGGCCATAGACCAGCAGAGGGAAAATGGGGGGTGGGTAAGGGTAAGGGTTTTTAAGAATAAACCGCAAGGGTCTAAAGGGGAAAAAAAAGGGTCTCAGCTTCACAAAGCTTTAAAGTGAGTCTTAGCTCAATGTAATATTACCGCTTGCAACTTCACTATGTTTTAGTTCACTCTCACTGCACTCATCACACCTTTTCCATGTCCTCACATCCAAACAAATGTGCAATGTTTGGTGAACAGTAGATGTGGTGATATGGATTCATTTCCAAGTTGTTTGCATTACCAAAACTGACATGTCACTATGCACTATTTTTATATTATGGACTATATACCAACAAGTTAAAACAGACCCTATTATACTTTTTAGGTTTTTTCTTTTCCTGTAGAGTTTTACATCGTTTAGTTTTTTTGTAAATGCCGCTGCCTGAAACGCCTCCATTGGACTCCTTTTTTTACTTCAGGTACATTGTGACATTACTATGTGACACTCGCGCTTCTATTGGCTAGCGACCCAACACATTTTTACGTGATAGGCTAAGGGGCGAGACATCTCTAAGTGTCCAATCACAACAGAGCCAGCCAGCTAAGCAATCAGAGCAGACTGGGCTCTGGTTTCAGACAGAGGGTGAAAAGAGGTGCTGCAGCACAGGCAGTATGAGAAGAAGGCAGACAAATACTAATATGAACCATACTGTTACTTCACCTCTGTTTATAAGCAATGTGCCACACCTGCCATGGGAACAGCACATCTGAAATGCCAGTAGTGAATGTGAGAGGGATCTTTTTTCTTCTTTTTTTTTGTCTACACTTATTTTTAGCCCTGTGAAACAACTTTGACATTTTCACCTTTACTTACCCGGTGCTAGATTGGCTCAAGCCCCCTGTGACTCTGAGCAGTCCAAACATTTTTAAAAATGGATGAATGGATGTAAGAGGTAGCAACCAAGGGTTTGGCTGGTCCTGATGCCTAAGATCCACTCAACTTTGTCGAGGAGCTGGATAGATTTTTTACATGTTATTCTATTTCAAATAAAAGTTTTAGCCTCAATGTCTTGAACATCTCTATGTTTGCTCAAATTTCCCCCTGGCTTTGCTTGTGACGCAAACAGACACGAGTAGACATTTATTAATTCGTTTTATGTCTCATCTTCCAGAAAGATATACCAAAGTGGTAAATTGCAGTAACATTGTCTCTTTTATAAAGCACACATTACACAACAATGAGTGCTGACCAATTTCAGGCCCAGTGGGTTGTTTCCCCTGACTTTGCTTAAAAACAGGTGACCCAAAGTACATTAAGTCCTCAGTCTTTTGTCTCATATTTCAGAGAACGACACTGATATATGAAGCACAGTGACTGACATTCTTCATACTTGCTGCCATTAATTCCAGTCTCTATAGCAGCGTTTCTCAAAGTGTGGGGCGCAGAGATGTGATAGGTGGGTCGCGAAATACAAAATAAATGTATTTATTTAAAAAAAAAAAAAAAAGTGGTGCAAAACGCGGTGCAAAACGCATCAATGAAAGCGACCCTCTACCGCACAAAACAAGACCTGTAAATAACCCAATTTGTGTTCTTTGAAATTGAAAAGGATATTGCATTGTGTTTGTTACTTTCGTTGCAGTTGTATGTCTTAACTCTTAAGTGTAATTTGGCATGCTTTTATTTTGAAGGCGAGTTTACGCTGTTGACAGTTGTTGTTGCTATGGAAACAAGAAACGTTTCACAGCGGGAGGAACTTGTCATAAAGTCCGCGATAATAAAGCCCACCCATTTAGAGGGAATATATGATTGGTCAATTGCACTGTCATTTGACATTTCTCTCTCCTTCAGTTACTATAGCTGGCCCTCTGTGAATTCATAGCTGGACGTCCAATCAGCTCCTGTCTTCACCTCGCAGAGAGGAGCTTCTTTCATTTAACCCTTCACATTCAAACAGAAACTGAATAGGCAGATTCAAAGGATTTATTTCTTTGGAAATGTTATTTTAAATACAATTTAATCAAGTTATTATTGGTAAAACTAATGACAAATATTACTAAAAACATATTTAAAAAAATATATTAAGAAAAATATAATTTGTTTTTAATGTTTTTAAATATTATTTTGTAGAATATCTTAGGCCCTCAGAGACAGGCTCGCTAAAAATCTCTCATACAAACATGTGAAACGCTCTCACAGACACACACAACAGCGTTGCAGTCGGGAAGAAAAGCAATGTGGAGCGAGAGAGAGAGAGAGAGAGAGAGAGAGAGAGCGAGAGAGAGAGAGAGAGAGAGCGAGAGAGACGGAGAGAGAGAGAGAGAGAGAGCGAGAGCGAGAGCGAGAGAGAGAGGAGAGAGAGAGAGAGAGAGAGAGAGAGAGAGAGAGAGAGAGAGAGAGCACACCTTTATCTATTTAATAAAGTTGTAAAAAATAAAGTAAGAAATCATTCCAATGTGTACTATAGGACAGTACAAAGTTTAAAAGGGGAAGTATTAGTCAAATATGCATAAGTAAAAAGAAAGAATGCTAACTAACAGGTTAACTTACTAACATAAGATAAGAATAAACAAGTTTAAATGATTTGTTGTGATCATATTCTAAAGATGTTTGGATTATTGAAAAGTATACAGCTCCCTTTCATCTGAGTGTTGAGAGCTGTATCCATAAATTCATGTTGGACTCAAAGTAGGGCTGCCAGATTATGGCAAAAATCATAATCTCGATTATTTGGGTCAATAATTGATATCACGATTATTAAAAACGATTAACCATTTACTTTGAAAACATCAATTTATTGAAGAAAATAATTTGAAAAGTATGTTTTTAACAGTTGATTACCCTGAACTTTAAGTATAATTCAACTGAAAAACCTATTTAAAAAAAATAAAATAGTTTTATTTCGATTATGTTGTTTTCATAATCGTTGCAAGCCAAAATCGTAATTGCGATTAAAATACCATGAATTGAGCAGCCTTAGCTCAAAGTGCACCAGATTGATGCATTTAACTTCAACATTTAAAAATATCTTCCTGGGGGTGCATGCCCCCGGACCCCCCTAGAGGATGTGACGTCCACCACCAAATAAAGCAGGTTAAAATAATTAAATTGCATACATTTTATTTGAGTAAACACTGAAAACGGGTCCCACAGACCCAAACAGCACACAAAGGTTAAAGGTAGCATATAATAATGTTAAAATGTGCTAAATATATACACTGCAAAAAAACAAAAAAGAGGAGTAAAAGTAGCTCATGACTTTTTGAAAGTAGCTCTCATCCTAAAAAAGGTTGGAGACTCCTGTTATAGAACGATACATTTGACAATTTTAAGCTTGGCCTACCATTTTATTGGAGCGATGAGGAACAGGTGGGGCTTGAAAAGGCCCACCTGTTCAAAGTGGGGAATGACAGAAAAAGTTTGAGAACCACTGCTCTATAGGAAGGTCAGACTGAAAATAATTTGGCTCATGCCAGTTAAATCAGCAGTTTGAGGAAACAATAAATTACTTTCCACTGTATATGTAGCCAGCCAGTTAAAATGAAAGAAGACCCTTTGAATGAATGGTCCTGGTTCGGGATTCAATGCTAAAAGCCCTCTGGCTCATCTGCAGAGTAATGTTGTCGACCCAAACAACACAAATGCTGCTCAGAAAACTGATCACAGCTACATGTTTCTGTCTCTCTCCTCCCGACCTCCTGTCTGTCTCCCTAAGGCTATATTCAGGCACAAATAGCACAAAAAAACAACCTGTGGAGGTGTGGTTTTGTTGCTTTGAGTGAGAAAATGTAAATACTAACTAGGACATGTCAAGGTTTAACAGAGAGACCAACAGTGCATGACAATTAGTACTTATTTTTGTCGCGATTCAAAAAATCTGGCAAGCGATTAGAGCAGCAACATGTGCTTCTTCCTCCTTAGACTGTAGACTGTATAAGAAGTGGATAAAGTCAATGTGACATCACCCACTGGTTTTGGCATTTGGGTGTTCGTCATCTTCTATTTGTGGAGCCAAAAGTGACACTAGAGGTAGAGGTGAAGACACACTTAGGTGAGCAATATGATACAACTATCTTCCATGAACTGAAGACACTGCCCCGTCCTAAAACATACACTGTTTCATTGTCTATTTTACTCTAAATGGGACCATCATTTTCTTAATGTACATCATACTTAATTGAAAAATACTTTACATTAACAATTGAGTCCATAAAATCATCAGGAAAATGTTAGGTGAGATAATAAATTAAATAAAAGTTATGGTATTTTCTCATAGACTTCTATACAATCTTATTTTTACTATCAGAGGACTGGATATTAGAGAGTTATATAAGTTCAAGGTCTTTTCCCGTCACGATTCAGAGCCAGTAATTACTGCTTGGTGGAAAACAACAACATGTATACCATGATATATACTTCAAACAATCAGTATCGAACTAGCATTTAGATTTTCAGGCACGTTTCACAGTTTTGCTTGCTAACCATGTGTTGTTCAACGCAGCACAGTTGGCTGTCTTTTGAATCATTGCTAATGTTTGTCTGAGTGCAGCTGTTATTTATGTTGTCCTTCTTCTTCTTCTTGTTTATCATTCACACTGGCGATGTACACGGCAGAATATATGCAGCTGGCGATGCGCTCAGCTTGGCTAACGGACGTGTTTTGATAGAGGTAGCCGCAGGTTTTTGGCTGGCTGCTGTATTGGCTGCTCTACTTGATGTAGTTCAGCCATTGTGTATTCATAGGAGGGCGCTCACACCTGCGGTAGACTGTTTCCTTTTTAGTTCAAAGCTCCCGAAGATGCTTTATTTCTTTCATCCTACTTTTTGCGATCCTCAAAATCCATTTCTCCTATATTTTTATATTCCGTTTCATCCTTTATTGACCTTGCTTTTATAACCTTAACACCTTCTTTGCAAAAATATCAAACTCAATTCAAACATTACATATGTCACTTATTAGACGCTTTTATCCAAAGCCACTTACATACTAAATACTGAGGGCAATCCCCACAGAAGCAATTTGGGGTAAAGTGTCTTGCCCAGGGACACAACGACATGCTGGCTGCAGTGGGGTTTGAACCTATGACCCTCTGACCCGAACACCAACGCACAACCCACTGCACCACACGCCCCCCACAACATTGAGGTAGCTCTTCTGCATTTCTTTGCCTTTTTTTTCTCAAGCCATGACTTCTTGATCGCTATTAAATGCATGTTATAAAGAAGTGTGACGATGTAAAGTAATGAGCTGCTGCTCTCTGGGCACTGCATATGAATAGCTCAGTATATTAAATATGACAAGGGCACTAAATCACAAAAGAACAACCATCACCTTCTTCTACACATGAGAGTTGGTGAGAGTTTGACTTTGAAACTATATTATGACTTCTAAAAGATGACATTACATGCCGTATCGACTACAAATGAAATGTTGGATATTACTTCTACCTCACACACTGCAATACCAATTGGGGGTTTCATTGGTCGGGCGGTGGTGGCGAAGTCGATAAGGACTTGGCTTGGCAACTGGAAGGTCACCAGTTCAAGTCCTGGCAAGACCAAGTGCTACCGAGGTGCACCGTTCCCTACACTGCTCCCTACGCTGTTCAAAATGGCAGCACACTGCTCCTAACACTAGACTTAAACACCTGCTAAAAAAACTGAGGGTTAGGCTAGGGTTCTTTTTCAGAAACAAGTCCTGTTTCTCGCTTGAGGCCAGGAAAAGGCTCTGTGACCTTTTGACCTGTGCTGGACTATGGGGATCTGGTCTATATGAATGCACCTGCCCATTGCCTGGTCAAGTTAGATGCTGCGTATCACAGCGCACTGAGATTTGTGACAAACTGTAAAGCATTAACCCATCACTGCACCCTGTATGCAAGGGCTGGTTTGCTTTCACTAACTGTACGGAGGCTCAGTCACTGGTACATTTTTATATACAAAGCCATGCTAGGGAAACTTCCATCTTATATCTGCTCCCTGATCTCACGGAGAATTGTAAGTGGCTACTGCCTGAGATCGAATGCTGTGGTTTTATTAAATGTGCCAACTGCTAGGACTGTCTTAGGGAAGACAGCTTTTAGATGCGCAGCTCCTCTGTCTTGGAATAGTCTGCAAATTAAATGGAAACTGAACAATCTGGTGCCACTAAATGTTTTTAAAGCTCGGTTGGATGCTACTCAATCGGAAGCTATTGGTACCTGTTTATGTGGATAATTATGTACACGATGCTGTATGATGTCCTTTTGTTGTTCTGTTTATGTTTTTATGTTTCATGTGGAACTACTTGAGCAGGTCTCCCTTGAAAAAGAGATCAATGATCTCAATGGGATTTATCTGTATAAATAAAGATTGAAATGAAATGAAATGAGGATGGGTCAAATAGAGAAACAATTTCCCCACGGGGATTAATAAAGTATATCAAATCAAATCAAAATTGCTTTCACCACATTTAGTGAAGATGTGTTTGGTCAGATACTTGTGTGGCATAGACTGTTGATTACAGCAGAAAACTCATCCATATTAATGTTTTCTATTTGGGTAAGAGTTCAAAGTGCTTGCTCGAGGATTATCATACTTTAGAGGCAGGTTTTCCGTGTGTTTTCAGTTCATGATAACAAATAATAATATTTCCCCTAAATTAGTGTTTTGGTCTGTTGCTTTGAATAACAAACATTCCATTTAAAACGTGAAACCATCTTAAAACAATGCAGCAGACTAAAGTGCAGACATTTGTGTTTACTTTATTGCCCATTGCTCTGTTAAATGAGATTCATCATGAGAGTTCAGCAGCTTAATGGAGGCTGGAATAAAGATAGTTTCATGCTGTTTGTGATGTTTCGTATCCAAAGTAAATGATGTTCAGCATCTGCAATGATGTTTGTTTTGTGTTTCATGACTGCCTGCTGGTACAGAACTGTATGAACTCTCTTCCGAAGCTAATGAAGCTTAGCGAATGTTCAATCATAAAAGACTGCCTTCACGCTCGCTCTCTGATTTCTCTCTTTCTCTTGCAACCATCTGACTGAGGGTGTTCCCTCTCCAGATCGAGCCACGACCTTCAGCGAGCCTCTCATCTCGATGCTGTCCGATTTTAAAACGTTTCCCCTCTCTGCTGCTGTCAGCTGTCATTTCAGTGACCCTCCTCAACTCCATTCAACTTTAGTTTTCCTCACAACAAGATCCTTCCTCTGAGCATCCTTCCTCCATCACATTCACCCAGATATTCACCCATTGATCTTCACCCTTCATCATCACCACTGTCAAAACTGGGGTGTTTCCGGTACAGCTCATCATCGCATTACTACTGCCAGAAAAATGACAAGAAATTGGGGTCCAACAAGGTCTTATCATTTAAGACTCCTCTCATATTTCCGTAATGTAAAATAAAGGATTTAAATGACTCTCTAAGCCTCGTTTTAATCAAATCTCTCCTGGCTCCGGTTCCATAACTAACACGGTAATATTAATGTTCTTAATCTCAGCAAGAGAGAGAATTCTAATTCTATTCTAAAAACTAAAAGTTTTTGTAGACTTTTGATGTATTTTACCTGTGACAACATTCTTTCCTTAACACAAAATGGGATCTGAGCATCTAAGAGTCCTCTATTGTCTTGAACCTGATTGTAATTACTCTTTAAGTCTCTTCCAATGAAGTCTCCCCTGATTGAAATCTCATCCTGGCTCCAGTTCCATACTAAACTCAGTGATCCATCCATCTTCTTATCTTGGCAAGAGAAAAAGTAAGCAAATATTCCCACTATCGCCTCAGTGAAAGAGATTTTGTTGACTTTTGGTTTCCTTTCCTGGGACAACATTAGAGTATAGTTACCTGAAAATACTCCTAATAAAATAATCTCAAGCATACCCTTGTTTATATATTACAATACTTAGGGAAGCATTACACACTGACAATAAGGTGTCGTTGGAATGAGAAGTAAAAAAATAAGAATTGTCTCTGCATCAGCCTGTTTTTAATCAAAGAGACTTATGATAGCTTGTCTTATTATTACACAAAGCTCCCGGCAGTAATATCCTGTACAGTGTGTCTGAGAGGCCAGATAACAAAGATTCGGACAAGCAACATGCCCTATAGGCCAGATTTAAAACCTAAGATGCTCCAACCATAATGCATTATAATTGGGTTTCTTTTAAGCAGGAAAATTAGAATGAAATAACATAAATTAAAGTTTTTTAAAGTGGGAATAATCAAGCCTTTTTTACATGTATTAACATTGAGGTCATTTCATACTTCAGTGGGTCCATACATTAATGTGTTTGCTCTTACTGTGTTAGCACATGTGTCATGTTTCGTAATCCTCTCTAAGAATATTTAATAGCCCTTTAAGTTATGGGGGAACAAACACATAGATAGAAACAAAGGACATGGAGGAATTTTCCTAATATGGTTCGCTGTATTGGTTGGAAAATGTCATTTCTTATGTATCCAAATGTCCAGTGACACGTGTCAATTTCTGCTCGTTACATAAATCTGGTATCGTCCTTTTTTTTTTGTATAAACCTTTTTCCAAACAAGAAAAAACATGGGTTAGGTTAAGGCAACAACACTTTTTGTGTAGGTTTAGGAAACAATTGTGGTTTGCATTAAAAATAACTACAGAAGTGTCATTGTTGAGGTATGAAAGTTCTGCTTAAAAATAAATGAACAGCAGTCTCTTGGGTGAAGGTCCGGTGTTCTTGGACCCGTCTGTTCTCCCAACGTTGGCCTGCTTGTTCTTTATATTTCCTGCTTTACGGTTATATAGTTTAAATGCAAATTGATTGTGTTGTATATGAACCAGTGCATCACTTTTTATCGGTATGGCTATGAACGTACTGAAAGCGGTGGAACATGGATGATTGGAATGGATTTCTATGAAGGGTGTATGATAACAGCCTGATTTGATCCACTGGTGATTGTGCAGCTGCAAAGATCAGTGTTGAGTAGTCGCCTGCTGAGATGTCTTATGTGCCTCTTTCCATCTGAATTAAGTAAACACTTTCTGTTTCGATATCTCACCAGCCGAGAAACATGCTGTGACCATTTACTGTCTCTGCTACAGAAAACGATGTTCCTTCTTCATGCTTGATCTAGTGGATGAATTCATTAATCCTCCAAATGTACCAGTGAACATGATCATCACACTGTAAAAAATGGCTGTGAAATCCACAGTAAATTACTGTATACTATGTTAGAGTAAATACCGTGTTTCCAACCAAAAATTACAGTACCTCTGGAGTTACTGTAGAAATATCAGTAGTAACGTCCCAACTGTAGATATTCACAGTAACCAACAATGAAAGAACCAACTAGAATAGCTAAAATATCTAAAATATCTTAAATAAACCAACATATGTTTCTTATACATAATCTTGATGCAGGGTAATAACTTGGCTATACTAGATATTTTATATACTTAGTAGATATATATTTTTAAGACCCTATGTCTTTGCAAACCGGAAGAACTACAACTGTGGTGCTGATTTGTACCAAGCTGCATAGCGTGGCTCTAGGGAATTGTAGTTTTTAGATATATTAGTGTTTTTCCTAAAATTGGAAGTTATAAATACTGAATCAAGAATACACTGAGGGTTTAAGGGAATGGTAAACACACATGTGTGCAATCAGATTTTAAATATCAAATTGTGAAATGGGTGAAAATACATATTAATCATATTTGACCCAAATTTGACAGTGCCCCCAGTTTGCCCCCACATGATAGCTGAGGTCAATAGCTCTCTATAACAGTATGTCCCTTTTGTTGCTTGATTATAAGCCTTCAAACATGCACCGAGGTCAAGGTTCAAAGGTCAGTATTTCAAAGCAGGAGCCATGTGGAATCTTCATACTCTCCAAGTCAAGACCTTTCCAACAATGTACTTGGTGTACCTCTACGCCGGCAAAGTTTTCATTTTCTCATTTCATGGTCACAAGCCATCCCAGGCGTGTAGTTTCAGAGAGCACTTTCAAGAAGCTTTTTTTGGTGTATTTGTTTTTGTTTTATAGAAATAGTGACCAAACTGAGTCGCCTTCAGAGATTACAATACTACAGAATTTTTCATTAGCCAATGCAAGCATACAAAGAATGTGTCTTGGCATTGCGCCTTAAAAACGCAACACAGAGGAATAAAAAGCAACTAAGGTAATAATCATAATTTTTATTATTATTGTGGCGGCTCAATTCCCAGTCCAGTTTGAGTCGCCGAGAGGCTAAGCTTGGCTATAGGCTGTGACGGCCTGTCCACACGGCTGCGTGCGTGCGTTGAAGCTTCAAAGCTTCTTCCCATTCACTTTGAATGGGGTGACGTCACGCTTTGCCGAACTGCATTGTGGTTCAGTCGCTTCGCTTCGCTTGCGTTGCTCGCTTCAAAAGTTGAGAAAAGTTCAACTTTTGAAGCTTCGACGGAAGCGTCAGCCAATCCAATCATATACCAGTACAAGTTCTAGCCAATCAAACCGCGTGCTTGTGTGTCTGGGGCGGGAGATTCATGTGATTGGTTGCTGGTCAAGTTTCAGACACGCCCACCGGCAAGCTTCAACGCACACTGCCGTGTGCACGCTGCCGTGTGGACGCTGCCGTGTGGACGCTGCCGTGTGGACGCTGCCGTGTGGACGCTGCGTGACGTGTTTTCAAAGAGAAATTCCACACCGAAGTAATATAGTCTGACAATATTTAATAAACAAAAAATAGGCTTGTTTGAGATGAGCTGCGGCTCGCCTCGAAAGTAGACGAGATTAGCCGATTGCGGCCGGGGGAGATCTCAAAAAGCTCGCCTGAAGTCGGACTGCTCGGAGTCGGCTTGACTCGGTTTGCAATGGCGGAAATTGCATTGGCGTTCTTCGTTGCAGATTAAGTGGATGCAATAGAAATCCCACAATTATTATATCACTACAAATGAATGACTCAAGTCATTTTATAAACCCTCATGTTGGCCAGGGACGGCCCTGCTCCCTCCTGTCCTGTGTCAGTTCGTCTTGTTTATTCCCACGTGTGGTCGTGCCAGGCCTCAGCAAAGAGAGGATCGTTTCCAGTCTTGTCAGGTTTTGTTATTTTGTTATTTTTGTAGACTTAAGTGTATCTTAAGTTCTCTTTCTGTTACGTTTAGTTTTTTCCTCCTTGTGAGCGTTTTTTTTGTTATTGTGGTAGTCATGGTATGCTGACCCATTCACTTGTTTATTTATTTAAAGGACAGTGCACATTAATCCACATTGCTGTAAATGAGCCAGTATTAGCCAGCAGGCTAATTTTCAACTGTTGTCCTTGGCAAGATTTAGCACAAGAAAATACATGGTCTTGATACCGTTCAACAATTAAGAATACATTGTTAAAATGTATTGTTTGCTGTCTCCCTGCAGTTATTGGTGAGCTTTTAAATTGTGTCAAGCATTTCTGGTAATCTTTAAATTACCAGCATGATATGAAGTATACTATAATAAAGACATTGTTTTACAGTTACAATACTGATACTGTAACTTTAAATTATAGCATTAAAGTTTCTATTTTACAGTTGAAAAACTATTACCGTAAACAAAAATACAGTACTTTTTAAATGGCAGTGTTTTATTTTATAGTTAAAATACTATTTCCTTAAACAAAAATACAATGCTTGGAAATTACTCTGTTTTAATTTAAAGCTATAACACTAGTGCTGTAAACACAAATACAGTACTTGGAAGTTACTGTGTTTCATTTCACACTGTTACTGTAAATACTGTGATTACCTTTACAGTATGTAACTGTCAGCAATTGAAAAGTTACTTACTGTGAATTTCACGGTACGTTTCTTTCAGTGCATGATACAGCTTTTCTCTGCAGCTGATCCTGGGATTTATCTCATGGACTTGTGAAGACCGGACTTTATGTAGTTCATTGTATGAGAGTATAACGGTACGTCCACATAGCAGCTTTTCAAAAATCTTGAAAATCTTGGAGCTGGGCGTGTCTGACAGCTTGGGGATTTTTTGCGAGCAATGCGACCAACAACCAATCACATGAATCTCCCGCCCCCGACATACAAAGCAAAAAACCCCGGGGATTTTATGCGAGCAATATATATATATATATAAACTCCCCAAACAGGCGAAAACCTACCAGTTTCACCCACTGTCTCTGCCACCTCCCTCCATGCCTGGTTCCTCCGGTTTGTATCCCGTTAATAGTTCTGGTCGTAAAGAACCGGGTGATTTGCTACCGTAATTCCTCGTTTGTC